>NC_141371.1:11208606-11332415 GCF_963921425.1 Dryas octopetala
AATGTCAGCTCTCAAAGTCACAATTTAACAAGTTAACAACATATAATTTAATTATAAATAGAGGGGGAAATGCATCACTATAGAATGTGTACATCCCAACTAGGTTGGCACCTACACAACCTATCTATCATTTGCATTTCACATGTACATCCCAACTAGGTTGGCACATACACAACCCTCAAAACTGAAATGTATTGATTTAATTATACTAAAAGTAACAATATGCAGTTATGAGTTATGGTGCTTAACTCCTTATGGAGTTTACAAATTACAAACCAATAGTGAAACTGAAAAAATAAAATCAGTTAATCAGGTGGCTGATTCAGCAGGGGAAAGGCTCTCTTCTTCAACAAATTCAGGTCTTGATAGCTTGATATTCATTAGATCCTCTGCCCAATCCTCCTCTTGAGCAGCCTCTTGCATTCTTGCCTCAGCTAAGCGCCAATCTTTGACGCAGATTAGAGCTTCTATAGTGTTCGGACTCAAGCTAGCCCTCTTCTCCGATACCACTCTACCACCTGCACTAAAAGCAGCTTCGGATGCAACAGTTGAAGCTGGAACAGTTAGCAAATCACGGGCCATGATGGAAAGCACAGGATATTGTGTATCATGTGATTTCCACCATCCCAAAACAGAAAATGCAGTTTCATCAACATCATCTAAAACCGGTGCATCAAGATAGTATTGCAAATCAGAAGTAGAACAAACAGAGGATTGCACCTTTGCCATTTTCAAGGCTCTCATAGCACTGTTTTGAAAGTTAGGAATAGAAATTGGGGAAGAACTAGTACTACCAGAAACAGTACTTTGAGGATTAGTTGTGGTTTCAGTAGAGTTTCGTGATGATGCAGCAGGCACATTAGTCTTGTAATGGTCATACAATTTAAACAGAGAAGACTTAATTTCATCTACCTTTACCTTTATGTCATCTTCCTCACAACCAATAACATTTAACCACTCACTAATTGCCCAAATTTTGAACCTAGGATCCATAACAGTAGCAAAACAAAACAATTTAGGAAAAGTTGCCCAATATTTATCAAATTTACTTTTCATAGCAACCATAGCAGTTTCAAATGCATTAATATGAGAATATGATTGAAATGCACAATGAATATCAATCAAACAAGTCAGCACACGACTAGAAGTAGGATAATACACACCACATAATATTTTTGTTGAAGAATCAAAAGTCTTTAAAAAACCACAAACAAACTGAGCAACAAGCCAATCATGTTCAGATGGAATCGGTAAAGTAGAACTTCTAGTTGATTGATTTATTGTCTGAACATATCTATGCAAGGCAGCTTTATATTGAATCGCTACTTCTAACAATGCATATGTGGAATTCCACCTATGAGGAACATCATTGTCTATGTTTCTCTTATCCAAACGAACATCAACACAACATTTTTTCCAAATTTCATGTCTCTTATTTGAAGAATTCAAACTACGCACAATTGCAACAATTTTATCAATAGAAGGACCTAAAATAGCCAAACCATCTTGCACAATCAGGTTCATAACATGAGCACAACAACGCACATGAAACATTTGTCTAGGCACATCATCAATCATAAGATATAAAGGCAGCAAATCAGCAACAACATCATTATTTGAAGCATTATCTAGTGTAATTGAAAAAATTTTATTGTGGATACGCCAAGAGTTGAGTTCCTCATGTATATGAGTTGCAAGTGACTGTCCACTGTGTGGATACTCAATCATTTTAAAACAAATAATCCTTTTATTTAAATTCCAATCAGCATCAATGAAGTGAGCAGTTAATGACATAAAACCAATTTTTTGTCTAGAAGACCAAACATCAGAAGTCAAACAAATTCTGCCTTCATATTTTTCAAAATAAGACAGCAATTGAGATTTTCCTTCAACAAACAGTTTCATAACATCCCTTTTACAAGTTGTGGCAGAAATTCCTTTATATTGTGGAGTAAAGCCTCTTTGAATCATTCCTTTAAAATCATGTTTTTCCACGAAAGTAAAAGGTAATTCTGCCCTAACTATAAAATCAACTACTTCTTTTCGAGCATTTTCCTCTTTATAAACAAAATTTGACAAATTACCAGCAGCATTTGATTGTAAAAGCATTTGATTACCAATATTAACATTTTGGCTTTCAAGATGTTTCCTATAATGACGAGCTAAATGAGTAGTACCATTTGAAGAACTGCCATCTAATTTTTTTCCACATATTGCACATTTTGCTTTTGTAACAGATTTACCATTTTCAATTTCAACAACTTTTTCAAACCAGTTCCACACTTCACTTCTACTGGATTTAGGAATAGAATTAGATTGGGGTGTGGATGGGGGGGAACCAATGGATTCATGGATTCCAATTACACTAGACTCTGGGTGAGTAGACATCCTAAAAAAACTACCAACAAATAACCAGCAAATAACACTACCAGCAAATAAATACCAGCAAATAACACTATCAGCAAAAAAATACCAGCAAACTGCAAATAACACTACCAGCAAAAAAAAATACCAGCAAACTGCAAATAAACACCAGATCTTATCATAAACACCAGATCTTATCATAAAAAAAATACCAGCAAAATGCAAATAAACTGAAATTCAGCAAATTGCCATTTGCCACTCACACAGCAGCCAGCACCAGCACCAACACAAGAGGCCAACTCCTACACAGGACAGCTTCACCACAAGCTATTAATCTTCACCACAGCTACACACACAACAAAAAAAAAACACAATTAGTGAAACAGTGATGAATTTTTTGCTGAAATCACAAAAATGACAAAGGGAGGCAAACTGGCAGGAAAATGACTTACACTTACACAGTTACACGCAAAGGGAGACAAACTGGCAGGGAGCTTGCGGCGGAGTCGCTGGTGCGAAGGTGGCGTTGCGGTGGTGCTCGGACTGTCTGAGCGATAGTGCTATCAACTATCCGATCGCAGTTCAGATCTCGATCTGATCATTAATTGATCGGATCGAGTCCGATCGATCGGAGTTTGGTGGGTTGGGCTTGCTTTCTGGAGAGAGGCTGGGTTGCTAGGTAGCCTGGGTTCGATCGGAGTTGGGGGTGGCGAGATGGTGAATCGGTGATGATGGTGATGATGGAGAGAGGCTGAGACTGAGTGAACCCTAGGAGAGGCCGAGAGGGTCTGAGAGTCTGATGTTGAAGGGGTTAGGGTGGCGAGATGGTGAATCGGGGTTAGGGTGGCGAGATGGCGAGATGGCGAGATGGGGTTAGGGCCTTAGGGGTTAGGCCGAGAGGGTGGATGGCGAGATGGCGAGGTGGATGGCGAGATGGCGAGATGGCGAGGTGGCGAGATGGCGAGATGGCGAGGTGGCGAGATGGCGAGGTGGCGAGGTGGATGGCGAGATGGCGAGGCGGAGGTGGCGAGATGGCGAGGTGGCGAGGTGGATGGCGAGATGGCGAGGTGGCGAGATGGCGAGAGTGATGATGGTGATGATGGAGAGGCCGAGAGGGTTTGAGAAGTGAGAAGTTTGAGACTTTGAGAGTGTGAAGTTTGGCGAGATCACAGATCACTGATGACTGATGTTGAGAGTGTGAAGGAGGCGGCGACTGTTGAGAGTTAGGGTTATAGTGAAAGTGTGAGACAGTGAGAGTGTGAGACGTTTATATACTTATGACTTAGGGTTTAATATTTTATTAGTTTAGGGTATTTTGGGGTTTGGGCTTAGGGGTTTGGATGGGGTTTGGTCCGTTTGGATGGGGTTTCAGGGTTTGGATGGGGTTTGGATGGGGTTTGGATGGGGTTTGGATTTTTTAATTTTATTACATGTGTAATATATGCTTTATTATATATTTTATTACATATGTTTTATAAACAAATGATGCAATTGTGTTTTTAACGATCTGAACCGTTCAAATTTTAATTTCTCACTCAAAAATAATTCATGCAAAAAATTAGCTCGATCGGAGATGTAAAAATGACGTAACGGTGGTCGAATTAATGAACGATCGTTGTTTTTCTAATGATAATCGAATGGGTAGATGAATTCCGATTTTGCTGATTTTTTGTAAGGATGATCTTTGACTATGAATATAGAAAATGAACGGTTCAGATTGTTGAAATCACGTTGTGGTCTTCACAATTATGAAAACAATAAGGTTTCAACGAGAAAGTTATTAAAATTATACTCTTCAACTCTTCAAGTGTATTTATATGTAGAAGCTCATATATCGATCGTGTTTTCAACGATCCGAACCGTTCAAGTTTTAGTTCCCCACTCAAAGAGAATCCTTGCAAAAAATTAGCTCAATCAGAGATGTAAAAATGACGTAACGGTGGTCGAATTAATGAACGATCGTTGTTTTTCTAATGATAATCGAATGGGTAGATGAATTCCGATTTTGCTGATTTTTTGTAAGGATGATCTTTGACTATGAATATAGAAAATGAACGGTTCAGATTGTTGAAATCACATTGTGGTCTTCACAATTATGAAAACAATAAGGTTTCAACGATAAAGTTATTAGAATTATACTCTTCAACTCTTCAAGTGTATTTATATGTAGAAGCTCATATATCGATCGTGTTTTCAACGATCCGAACCGTTCAAGTTTTAGTTCCCCACTCAAAGAGATTGCTTGCAAAAAATTAGCTCAATCAAAGATGTAAAAATGACGTAATGATGGTCGAATTAATTAACGATCATGGTTTTTTTAATGATAATCGAACGAGTAAATGAATTCCGATTCGACCGATTTTTTGTAAGGATGATATTTGACTATCAACATATAAAATGAACGGTTCAAATTGTTAAAGTAATGAACAATCATGCCATCATGGTTTAATAACTTCAATTATAGTTGTATTATAAAAATTGTATATGCACATATACATTTATGTTTTATTATAGTTGTAAATTTGTAATGTTGTATATAATTTTAAAAGTTTATTATTTATGGTATTACATACTTACATAGTATAGTTTACACTATTACTATTTAGTATTTACTAACATTATAGAATTATATAATAACTTAATAAACATATTAATAATTTATTAGAATAAACAAACGAAAAACCTATTAAATATGTTATGATTCACCAATTAGACAAATAAACTAGTTAGCTCAGTTGGTTGAGAGTTGAAATTTGTTCTATGAGGTCTCAAGTTCGATTTAGAACATAGCCAAAATCCTATATTTTTTTTATTGAAGATATTAAACGGGCTTTGGGCTTTGGGCTTCGGGCTTTGGGCTTTGGGCTTTGGGCTTCGGGCCGGGCTTTGGACCGGGCTTTGGGCGGGCTTTGAGCGGGCCTAAGCGGGCCGGGCTTTGGGCGGGCCGTGGGCTTCAAGGGGATGGCCCAAGCCCAACCCAAAAAATTTTCGGGCCGGGCCGGCCCGGCCCAAATGTCGGGCCACATCGGGCTTCGGGCCCAATGGGCTGGGCGGGCTTCGGGTGGGCTTCGGGCCTTGGGCTATTTGGTGAGCCCTAACCAACAGCCTCTTGGGCTTGGAGCTTGAAGCTCTTTACCTAAGCCATTTCGAAGGTTTCCAATTCATAGAGGTTTTTGTACTCTTTAAATAAATATGCTCCGAAACCGAAAGTTTACGTCCATATTTTATGATCCTAACCATGTAATTTCCTCCATATCCAACCAATCTACCCGCCAACTCTCCCTTCCCTCCTTCCCGCCACATTCATCAAATTTAAAATCTCTATTCTCCAACGGTCTACTGAGAGAAGCCTTGGTGGAAATGACAGTCCAAGGCCTTGAGATGAAGTTCGAAGGCTACTATACGCTCTTAAATGAGTGTGTAAGCCGAAAGGCCTTCAGAGAAGGCCAAAGAGTCCATGCCCACATGACCAAAACCTGTTATCACCCGCCAATGCACCTCAGGACCCGGTTGATCGTCTTCTATAATAATTGTGATTGTTTGGATGATGCACGGCGCGTGCTCGATGAAATGCCTCTCCGAAATGTGGTGTCATGGACGGCCATGATTTCGGCTTATTCTAAGAGGGGGTATGCATCCGAAGCCCTGAATCTTTTTCTTCAGATGTTAAGATCAGGTATTATTGGCTTTAGTTCTAGTTGTAAGTGGGTCTATAATCATTTTATCAATCATGTTTGACCCCAGGAATTCTCAATTAGATAAGAGCATTTCATCAATTTCGGAAGATCAAAATGATCTTCTGATAAGGGTCCGAGATTAGAGATTATTGTTTTATTCTTTTCTATTTCTATGTTTAAAATGGTCTTCTTATATTGGTGGTTATATGTAAACATTGCAGGTACAGAACCTAATGAGTTCACTTTTGCAACTGTACTTACTTCATGTACTGGTGCTTGGGGGTTTGACTTAGGAAGGCAAATCCACTCTCTCATAATAAAAGCAAATTATGAATCACATATTTTTGTTGGGAGCTCGCTTCTTGACATGTATGCCAAAGCTGGTAGAATCCTTGAAGCCCGAGGAGTTTTTGACTGCTTGCCAGAAAGGGATGTTGTTTCTTGTACTGCAATAATCTCTGGCTATGCTCAGCTGGGTCTTGATGAAGAGGCTTTGGAGCTATTCCGTCTGTTACAGAGGGTAGGAATGACTTCGAACTATGTCACTTATGCCAGTGTTTTAACAGCATTATCAGGGCTTGCTGCATTGGATCTTGGCAGGCAAGTTCACAACCATGTCCTTCGTCGTGAACTGCCCTCATATGTGGTTCTTCAGAACTCTCTGATTGATATGTACTCAAAATGTGGAAACCTAAGTTACTCGAGAAGGATCTTTGATAGCATGCCCGAGAGAACTGTTATCTCATGGAATGCAATGCTCGTAGGGTATAGTAAACATGGAATGGGAAAAGAGGTGGTTAAGCTTTTCAAATTAATGAAAGAAGAAAACAAAGTCAGACCAGACAGTGTCACTTTTATGGCTGTTTTATCTGGTTGCAGTCATGGAGGAATGGAAGATAGAGGGCTGGAATATTTTTATGAGATGGCGAAAGGGGAAAATGGAATTGAGCCAGAGCTTGAGCACTATGGTTGTGTTGTTGATCTGCTTGGGCGTTCTGGCCGAGTTGAAGACGCATTTGAGTTTATAAAAAAGATGCCTCTTGAGCCAACTGCCGCTATATGGGGTTCACTTTTAGGTGCTTGTAGGGTTCACTCAAATGTTGAAATTGGAGAATTTGTGGGTTTTCGGCTTTTACAAATTGAGCCTGAAAATGCTGGGAATTACGTCATTCTGTCAAATTTATATGCTTCTGCAGGGAGATGGGAAGATGTAAGAACTGTAAGGGAATTGATGGTAGAGAAGGCTGTGATAAAGGAGCCAGGAAGAAGTTGGATTGAGCTCGACCAAACCCTTCATACTTTTCATGCAAGTGATCGCTCCCATCCAAGAAGGGAAGAGGTGGCTGCAAAGGTGAGAGAATTATCAGTCAAGTTAAAGGAAGTTGGTTATGTTCCTGATATGGGTTGTGTTTTATATGATGTGGATGAGGAGCAGAAGGAGAAGATACTCCTAGGCCACAGTGAAAAGCTGGCTTTGGCTTTTGGCCTGATTGCTACTCCGGAAGGAGTGCCAGTTCGAGTGATAAAAAACCTCCGAATTTGTGTTGATTGCCATAATTTTGCCAAACTCGTCTCAAAGATTTATGGAAGAGAAGTGTCTTTGAGAGATAAAAACCGGTTTCATCACATTGTTGGAGGAATCTGTTCTTGTGGAGATTACTGGTGAGTTTTGAAGATTCTTGCTGTGAAACTTTGTTCTGTCCCTTTGAAGATACGAATCTCTGATTTAAGAACAGAACCAAAGCAAAATGTGGACAGCATGCGTTAACCTTACTGGAGGGTTCACAGCAGCAAACAAAAAGAATTCTCATGGCTCAACCAATATGGACAATTCTTTGAGACACCATCAAAGGTGTCATGGCCACTAGCCATTGTATACAGTGAGTTTTTATTATTATTATTTTTTTTTTTTAAAAGAAGATCAATTTATGTTTTTGGCCACTATAGTTTGGACCAGGTTCCACTAATGTAGTTTGGTTCAAGTCTCATTAAAATCTCTATAATAAATTGTGCCAATTTTTCCAACTTAGCAATTTGGGGACACACTTAATGCTGTCAATTTGTTCGAAGAAAATAGAATGTGAAGCACACCACTAACCATATTTAAGTCTTAGGATAGTTTAGCTTTAATGTATCTAAATACTTCAAATCATGCACATCAGATATCATTTACGTCGATCAAATTGACATAATTAAGGATGTGTCATTAAATTAAAACAATTAGAATATTACATAGGCAAAATTGACACAATTAAAACTATATAGATTTTAATAAAACTTGACCCAAATTAGAAGGACTAAAATAAATTTGACGTAACAAAATTGAGTAGAGATAGGGGGTTGGGCCTGGCCCATAGAACTTGTAGCAAGGCCCAACCTTTCAACGGCAAGGGATGGCTTCATCACTTTGAGCAAAACGCCCCGTCGCATAGTGCACACAGCAAAGCAAAGCAATCCACAGTCCACTGTTTTCTCTCTCTCTCTCTCGCTGGGAGCAAAGTCTAACCACACCCGCCTCCACCACAATGCTCCGCCAGCGCCTCATCCAGACCCTCCGAACCCGAGGCGGTTCAGCCACCGGTCCGAGCCGGTGGACTAGCCCGGGCCACGAGGAGCAGCCCAAAGGTTACCTCTTCAACCGGACCCCTCTGCCCCCAGGCCAGTCCCGCAAATGGGAGGACTGGGAGCTCCCGTGCTACGTCACAAGCTTCCTCACCATCGTCATCCTCGGCGTCGGCCTCAACGCCAAGCCCGATCTCACCATCGAGACCTGGGCCCACCAGAAGGCCCTCGAACGCCTCGAGATCGAGCAGGCGGGTCTCTCCGTCGCCGGGTCGGGTGAATCCGACTGATTTTCGATCTGGGTTTCCCGGTAATGGATCGATCCTTTTTGGGTTTCGTGCGTTTTCGCTGTTGATATGATATGTAGTTGAAATAAGGGTTTTTATGGATGTTTTATTGGGCTTTCGAGAAGCTCGAATACACTAATTTTGTTGTTTTTTTTTTTTAATTATAATTATTTGGATGTTTGACTTGTTCATGTTTCAAAATCTCATCACTTTCTTGTCTCAAGTTAAAGTGTTCATGTTTATTAATTTCTATCATGTAGTGGTAATGTGGTATCAGGAGCTGTGAGCTTGTAATTGCCTTGAGTCTTACAAATCAATTAACAGTATAAATATGTGGGCAATGATCGAAAATTTGCTCTGAAAATTTTGAAGTATTTCGGTTGTGAAATTTACCCCCCCTATACAAGGGTTTTTATCAATACTACATTATGAACACATTCTTAATTACATTATATAATTGATGAGGTGGGTTGGCATTTAATTGAATTGTCTTTTTCTTTACTTCCACGGATTATGTTGCAGTCTCACATTCTAAAACTTGGGGGATCTCTAGTTTTTATCATAGAGGTTATCTGTGCTGTTTTGAAAATCACAATCACAAATTGGGTGTCATTAGCTAAAATGGGAGTGTTGTGCTAATCACCTATATCTAGAAATGAACAGTGTGTTACCCCTTTAAGTGGGGTGTGTGTTGCTTTCACATGTTTTGCACGTGTTCGATTACTCATTAGTTATGCTTCAATTGACTATTATTGAAATTTGAAGAAGAATGTGAATAGTTTGAATTTGATGTAATCAAGAACTTGTTTCTGCGACTTATCTGTGAGGTGTTTGTCATTTGGCATGTGATGGTAGATGTATCTCCATGTATAGGCTCTTGTTTGTATCAAGAAATTGGAGTTTTTATCATATCATTGCTCCATACCATTGCTCAATTTTTGTGCCTGTTTTGTGTAATATAATCAAGGGTTGAGACTTGGTGTTGATGTAATTGTTAAAATATAGATTCTGTTGCCTCTGTCCTATTTTTGAGCTTTTCAGTCATAAAGCCAAGTGATGGGTTGGTGTTATTATAGAGATTGGGTTTAAAAGGGATGTAGTAGCCATTTATGATTCATCCTTTGTCAATGGAGTTCATAGTCTTGGTTTCAGGTTGGTTTCTTGTTGGATTTATGTTAATCCTAGATATCATCTTGAAAAGGGAATTTGAGTTGTTCTGCATGGTTCAAATATGCCTTAACCTTTAATTAGACTAGATCCAAAGATTTTGGGTAGGTTTGTGCTTGATTGATTACCTTGGACCAAGATGTTAAAGTATATTGTGGAAAATACTTGGGAAAGCCGGGACATAAAGGAACTATGAGTACCAAAATGCTGTTTGATTATATACTAGAAATTTCTTTCTCTTCACTATGAGACAGCCTTTTGGGAAAGGTATGTCTAACATTATGAGTTGAATTGGTTTGGATCCTTTGTATGATTATCTCGAACCTCATATGAGTTTGTAGTCACCGCTTTATATATTCATTGGTGCTCAATTTATAGGTGTTAAGTCTCTCCTTGATTAGGAAGCAGAAGAAGAGGGGGGGGGGCGGCGTGTGTTGTTTTATAGGTGAAAATGACATTGAAGCAAACATGATACTAAAATTGTGATATAACCATCTTTCTAGCGGGCTGCTGCTTACTGGGTATCAAGTATCAACTGTATCAGAATGTGTTACTTGTTGTCAGATGCTTCATATGGATATGCGGATGGTAGATTTTTCTCCAACCATTTCTTGTGCCACCATGGTTAAACTATTTTTGCTTCTACTTGTCTGGAAATAGATTTTGCATATAGTTTTATGTTTTTCAAGAGTTTTAGGGTGCGTTTGGTAACGTTTTACAAAACAGTTTTTCATTTTACAAATTCAAAAAATGATAAAAATGCGTTTGGTTTCCGTATTGAGAAAACAGTTTTTGAAAAACACAAAATAGAATTTCTAGTTTACAGTGTAAATTCAGAAAACGGCTAAATGATGTTTTCAGTGAATTTAGAAAATATAGAGAATACGGATACAAATAAAAAAAAAAATTTCAATTACGCTACTAGACGTCTTTTCATATTTTGAGAATACAAAATTTAATTTGTCATTTTCATTTTACAATACAGTTTTTAGAAAATTGTTCTGTAAAACATTACCAGACAGGCCATCCTTGTATACACCATTGTAACATAAGGTTCTGATAATTTGGTTTACTCAACTCCAGTCATGGAGAAAATGGATAATTGGGTATGATTATCATCAACCTGGCTCTGATTCTCTGAATGGGGCAGGGATATAAATATATGATTATCATCAACCTGGCTAGGATTAACAGGTAACCACAATGGTCTTGCACAGAGCAGCAAATATAACAAATTAACAATCCTTGGTGGAAGCCACCACAAAAATCGAACCCAATGCCATCAGGAGGCTCCAGAATTCAAAAAACTGGCAGCAAATTCCGAGTTTTTGAAGCCAAAAGTCTATTCAAACGAAGAAAGCAAAAGAAAGTACTTTTGAAGTTTATTAGCCACCGGATTCCGTGTTTTTGTTTTCTATCAAGTAAAGGGGATTCGAACTTTGTACATCTTTAACATTGTGAAGTGCGAGCAAATTCTTAGTTGGTTCCTCATGATCACGAATCACGGATAATCACCAATTTATGAATAAAAAAACCTTTAAGCTCCAAACAGACTTTTTATAAGAAGTTTCGAGTACTCAAAAACACATTTTCATGCTTAGAAAATATTGAGAAAGAGATCAGGATGATCCGATGATGGAGTGTATACGTATTAGAAAAGTGAATATTGGTCTTTTTTTTGGCTAATAAAGGAATTGACAATTGTATCCCCTTTCCAAATTCAGTCCATTATAATTTGAGCTTGTTGTTTGCTCACATATATGCATCAATAACACCAACTTTAATTAGTATTTGAATCATTTGATAAATTAAGCACTGCACTTCCTACAAGCATACAAGTTCAATAGTTGAAGGCACTTTTTCTCTAAGATGTTGCCTAGCATGATTTCTTGACCATTCTTCCCTCTTCAATTCTTAATATCTTTCTTCAGTCTGTGCTGAGGAAAATACCAAGGTCGTATGGCAGCATCGACAACAATTTTTTCCAACTCAACAGCAGTCTCTGTCAAGTATTTGACAAGTCCAAAATCACTGGTGCGACCAAAGTAGCCTACCATTTCCACCACCCTGAGGTAATGGTGGTAGCATTTGACAGCTTTCTTATATTGTATTTGAATATTATTCAACAAAATACCATGACCAAACAAACAATAAGCAATTGTGCATGGCTACATACTACATGCATGCATATATAGGCAGCTTCCAAAGCGGAAATTTGCAAATTAATTTGTGGATCAGATCTAAGCATTTGTGGGGCAGATCGAAGCCCCTTCAGTTTAGCACAATGGGGTTCCAGTTCTAACCTCATTCCTTGATTTCAAAACCGAAAACCCTACAAGCGAGTTGAACATCGATTTCAAAAAAAACCCTTTGAGCCAAACTAAAAAGGGATTCAATTACTTTGGTCTGCAGTAATTATATATATACACACTGCACACATATTAACAAGTTAAAAACATAACTACAAATCTCAATTGAACATTTGAATTAGGTTATCGGATCATGATATAATCGATCTCTAGTATATTTTGTTGCATTACAGTGACAGACATGATTTTGCAATTTAAAAAATAAATAAATAAATAAAAGGATATATATGTACTCACATGCAAAACAAGTTTGTGCAAGTAAGGAGATGCCTCAATCAAGGAAGTTAACTGAAGAAGACTACAATCATCATCTGAATCGAATAATAATTCCAAATGCTTGAGATTTGCTAGTATATATAGGAAATACAGGATTCTCCTTGTAAAAATGAAAACCAAACAATTAGGAGTAGGCCAAAGGAATTAAAACAAACACATAACAATTAATTACATGAACTAACCAGTGCTATTCGATTCAGTTTGAGAATATGTAGCTGAGAACCACAATATGAAAGTTGGCCGAGGGCAACCTCTATGAAACCACCATTATAGGAGGTCATCTCATAAATTGTTACCTCAACAAGCTTCGGTACATTTCTAAGAAGGAGGTTTATCTTACCTCCAGCATAAATAAATGAAACAAGGTTTGCTTCACAAATCTCAATGCTTTTGACATTGAAACATAGTTGTATCACTAAGTACTTCAATGCGATTGTTGGGCTGCAAACTCTTAAATTACACAAAGATAGAGAATCATACACGAATAATTGTTCGAGAGCTGGGCAGTTAGACAAGATGTACTCTAGAACTTGTCCGGTCACATTAACAGATTTGAAATGAAGAATTTGGAGGGACTTGAAGCGGCCGATACCTCCTAATTAAAAGTTTGTTGGTAAATGTATAAGATCGGAAACTTGATCGAGCAGAAATACCATATTGTAACAAGTCCAACTCAAGCATTTGAACTCCCTTTCTCATTGCAAATTGAATCCATTTACTAATGGAACTTGCAACTCTTATCTAGATCAAAAGCAACCCTAAATTGTTTGATGTTTGGGGCCCTATGTTGTTCCACCACACTATTCACCCAATCCATGTACCTTTGGACTTCCAAATGTCGTAATTTTTTCGGTTTGAGGTGAAAAAAAGTGCATAAAGTTTTCTCAGCATCAAAGTTGAGAGTCATAGTAAACTCCCAAACGTACCTTCATCGCTTGGAAAGGATACTATACCCCCCTAACTCAATTTTAGAAAACGATGCTAACTCAATTCTATTAAATGCTTTACCCCAAAACCGTTAAAAATCAATATCTCTATTATAGACACGTAGCACCATGTTGGCAACATGTGGCTTCTGCCTGATGTCATTTTAGGCTTCAGTTGATGGTTAACACAACATACCCTCACGCAGAAAGTCAAGTGGCACCAATGTCACGTCACATGTGCAAAACTAACAAAGAAATTGATTTTATTTAACGGTTTTGGGGTAAACTTTTTAACAAAATGAGCATCAGAGCATAGGATATGAAGTGTCAAAAATTTTAGTCTCGGGAACAAACAGCAATCATGATATACTTTGAGGGTGATATTTGCAATTAAGCCTTTAAAAATCAATATTGGTTTGGTTTGAAGCATAGTTATTAATATACGGGATGGTTACGTACCAGTATTATCAAAATATTTACTTTAAAAGTATGGTAAAAATTCGGTTATAATATAATTTTTTATTTTTTTCAAAAGTATTCGAATAATACATTATAATATGAAAAATAATACATGTATAATACAAGAATGATACGCATATAATTGACTAATATGTGTATTATATGTTTAAATTGAAAAATTTGCATACTCTTTTGTTTTTTTAAATATAGAAAACGAAACGCGAATTTGCTAACTATGGTTTGAAGTTTATACTTTGATAGTTTGATCCTTCCCATGGTCCCCTCTGACCTCAAGATGGGCTTTTGCCTTTCTGTACTTTGAAAGAGTTAGGTTTAGTTCACAATTTTTTAGTTTTGGGGTATACATTTGGGCTTTGACTATTTGTGCAAGTGCCCTTGGATATACGCTCCAAACAGACATATATTTTAAGAATGTTTCGAGTGCTCATATGAATAATGCTATACTTACCACATTCTTATACCACATTTTTATACCATCTTACGTGCCATTACTTTTTTGGACAAAATTTTTCTTTTTCATTTTGGATTTTTATTTTTATTTTTTAGTATCCAATGTATGAATGCCATGTAAGTTGCCACATAAGGTGGTATGAAAATGTGGTATAAAAATGTAGTATATCTAGCACTACTGTAAAAATTATTCAGCAAGGGTCAAGAGATCAGGATGCGATGGCGTACACACATATATATATATATATATATGCTTATATTAATCAATTTCTTGTAATTCTATATCTGTCTAATTGAGAATCAATTAATTCTTGTATATATTCAAATATAAACCAAAGCACTCTCCAAGCATGTGGGGTACGTGCAATCAGGCACATGCATGCATGTTTCTCTGGGTGTTCCTTTTGTAACCCAGAAAAGGCATACGCATATGCATATGTTCATGTGAAAGTAATGAATGCCATGTTTGTTTAAGAGTATAAAGCAATTCTCGATTAACCTTGACTTGATCACTGGCTATTAACTTATTAAGTGTACCCAAACCATCCATAATCGCATCCTCACATGCGTAAAAACACCTTGGCTTACTTGATGCGTATGTTTTGAGGAGTTCTAGATCCAATCTGTCATGGATGTAAAACAGCCAAATTTAATTAGTGTACGTTGACCTAAAGATGGCCGGGCTTTTGTCTTTCTGTACTTTGAGGAGTTACTTTTTTTTTTTTATCCAACTCAAAAAAAAAAAAAAAGAGAACTCTATAATGTATGTAAAATTAATATACAGTAATCCAACTTTGGCAGTTTAGCGACACTTCGTTAAAAAGAAAAACTAGGGTGTTCACGAAGGGAACAAATAAGTAATTAACAAATTAAGAACAAGAAAGACAACTTCTAATGATAAAATCTAAGCAAGAATTGTTAAGGGATTGAGGATTAGTTGGAGTTTCCGAGCATTTACTAAGGGCTCAATAATTGAATAATAAATAAAAGACTACATAAAATCTATCGAACCCCACTAGCTTCTAAGTACATTCACCTCTATACATACACCATTTTATGATGTGTGTAGCATGGTCCATGCGGACCATGCCGCTGCCATACGTCCAAATTGGCCGGACCCAACTCAACCACTACTTATAATTAAGGTGGCATACCTTATATATATATATATGTGACTGTACAAAGAAGCTAGTTTATTTGTGGACATTCACAACTAAGACAAAATGTAGATGTACAATCTCTAGCCTACGGTCCAATGGGCATGAAAGTTGAAGTGTCAACATCCACATTTAAGAAAGAGAAATGCTAATTACTTTTTTTTATTTTTTATTTTTTATTTTGTCTTCTCTTGCTTATTATGCAGTGTAGTTGTATGGTCGAATTAATTTATTTTCTAGACCCTCTTTAGAGATCATATATCTTTGTAAAAAGTAAACTGTATCAAAAATCATTTAGTTATTTAACTGTTATTATATAAATCGACAATTTTGGTAATAATTAAATTTATCATACATCTATTTGATAACAATTAGATGACTAAATAATTTTCGATACTATTTCGATCATGCGACTAAATTGCATAATGAGTTGGAGAAGAGAAAATGTAGAAGGAAAAGATAGAAAAGATAAGATAACTAACATTTCTCTTTAAGAAAAATCTAGAGCTCTTAGTCCTTATTTGCGGATCGAAAATGTCTATCTTTTAAAATGAATCCTTGAGAAAACTTAGTTTAATTAAAAATTGTTTATCTATTTATTTATCATAATTATCATTTCTGTTTCAACAGATAATTGCATTTATTTGTTTAAGAGTCAAGACCAAACAATATTCCATTTGGTTAATTCTTCTTGAATAATTTAAAAAGTGCACCCTTGATCTCCTGTAGTTTGGTTTTTGTGTACAAGATCACCGGAAGGTGACAAGAAAAAGGTGGATTCTTTTACTGTTTTGTCATAATAAAGTGATGGTAGGAGACAAAGACGAGGATCTCACTCAACAATCAACATAGCCTGCCAAAAAAAATAAAAAATAAAAAATACATAGCCTGCTACCGCTGATTAGCAGAAGGTCATTGTCGGTGGGAGTAGTTGTCCGTGAGAATGAGATGACCAAACTATACAACTAACCATCACAAATTATGTGATAGCCTTTTATAAATTTATATCTAGATTTTCATTAGAGCTTTAATAATAAGTAAAATACTTGCATATATGTTATCACACCCTTTAAAAATTAGAATTTAAATTTTGGATTCTAACATATTCTATAATTTATAAATTTCTTATGAAGTAAATTATGTATTTGGTCGATTTATTATTTTATAAATTTCATTTTGGTCTATAAATTTTTTGAAGTTTTATATTGGTTCATGAATTGTTTAAAGTGTTTCATTTGTTCAAATTAAACAATTTTGTCCCTCAATTTTGTACCAATGAGTTGACTTTGAGAAATAAAATTGTCCATTTTAGACCCAAATAGAACATATCAAACAATTCGTGGACTATGAAGCTTAAAAATTCATGGACCAAAATGAAATTTATAGAATAATAAATAGACCAAACGCATAATTTTCTCTTTCGATGACATTGTGGTAAATTATACAATTTGAGCAACTAGCCATGCCATCTAATGTAAAAAAAAAAATTGATAGATTTAAGAATTTGATTTTAATTGCAAACTAAATTAGATCACGAATATTTGATTGAAATTTTTTAATTCGCATTAAAGATAAAATTCATCCAAGATCAAAAGTGTAGTGATGAATCTAACGCCTTCTCTCCTCTTTTGATGAATTTCGAACTCCAAACTTATGGGTAACCAATTTGTTTGAGAATGATTTAAAGAGAAATATCTATATTCATTAACATGCTAGTAGTACATTATTAAAATCGTATAAAATTTTTCTTTAACGTAAATGTTAAAATGCTTACACAAAAGTGTTTCACTTTTGTATTTTATTACAGAACACTATAAAAAATATTTTATTTTATTTTATTTGTGAGAGAATTTGAATTTGTGAGATCTCTAACATTATGGAAAAAATAACACAAAATTAATAATTAATTGGTATATTTTTAATTATTTAAAAACTTCAAAAATATTTATAAAAACAAAAAAATTTAAAAGATATAACCGATATACCATTATGTGGTATAACTAATCCAACTATAACTATAGTCATAAACTTAGCTCTGAACTTTTCTAGTCTAGAATATGGTAAAAGCTTGAACTACCTCATTATAGTGATCACATGACTTAAATCACATTGTCACGTGCATAGGAAACAACTTATGAAAGTCTCAAAAGACATAAGAAAATAAGTTAATCACCTACCTATTAAAATAATCAATAGATAAAGCCATAAAGGTACCAAATTAGGTCCACAAGTCGCTTGAATGGAAGTCCCCTTTTGTCAACTAGTACAGCTGAATCCTTGCATCTACGAGACTACGACCATAATTACACCAATCTTTAGTCTTTACATTAATTTAAGTTGGCATTTCAATCTCAAGTAGGAATGACAGAATTTAACACCACGTACTGTTAAATAAATGTACAAGTAGTCAAGTAGATCCATAATTCGGCTATGAGCCTATGATATAGTATTTTTTTTTCAAATTTAAATTTCATTTGTCTAAGTATGTTGTATTGTTGCAGTTGGTGGGTAACTCGTTTAGAAGAGGAGTATAATTTACCTCTCCGCACCCAAATTTAATTCCCTCTCCCTCTAAATCTAAAATAAAAATAAAAATTTGTTGTATTATTTTTTGCTAACAAAAAGAGAAATTGGCTTTTTTGCGGGTTTGTCTTGGGGGTTTCTTTTATTTTATGAAGTTCAATACTCAAATTATCATCTCTTGATTTCAGAAGATGAAGAAGAATTTAGCCCACAACACACTTTTTTAGAGGAGACTAAAAGAATTCGAATTCAATTTTTCGAGATTAACTGTAGTTCTGTGTATGAAAATTATAATGAGCCTGCTCATGCTCTTGTTGTTTTGAAATACATTGTGCGAACCTAAAAACTCTCCACAAACTCGTTAAAACCCGAAACTTTTTATTCGGCCTATTGGGTCTATCAAACTTAATAGTAAACGTTGGATTATCTAGACAATAAAAAAAGTTAATTTCAATCTAGAATAATGTTAGGAAGATGGCATTTTGATACCACTTTCACATCTCTTTCTAAGACTCTATGGGGTCGTTTGGTAAGGCTAACTATTAAGGATTTCACTATTTTTTGAGACTGTCCTGTACTTTCTCGGATAGGCCTAAGTTAGACTAATATTATCCTACATTTGATGTATGTTGCATCAGACTAAGAAGATAAATTATCAAAATAGTGATGACTTGTGTTTGTTGTTATATATCGGACTAAAATATTAAAATTTCTTTTTTTTAATAATAAAATATATCATTTGTGTTATTCATCTTTACGATCATAAAAAAATCAACAACTCATATATAAACACTTTTTTTTTTCTTTCTTCTTCTTCTTCTATGATCTGCAACTCTCACCTCCTCTTTTTTCTTCTTTTTTTTTTTTTTTTTCTAATTCTTTTTTCTTCTTGTTTGATCTGAAATAATTAAAACAAAAAAAACATTAGAACCCAGAAAAATCAAGTACATCGCTTGCCTCTGCTTCTGGCCTTTCTCTTAGTCCTGACCAAGTACATCGCCTGAACTGGCCGTCTATTGACCATCGCCTTCATCTTCTGTGTCGATTTCTCTCTCTCCGGTAGACGGGGGAGAAAGAGTTGCAGAAAGGGAGTCAGCTCAGTGAGGGGGAGAGGCTCCTTGTTATTTTGTGAGGTGCATTTGCACAGTGCAATATTAGAACGTGTAAAGAGTTGTGGTTAAGTGAGCTGGATGGATAATACAGTCTCACTTAAAAGTTAAAGCTAGCACTGGTGGTGGTGGTACCAAATACGGGATACGTGTCTTATTTAAGACAGTCCCTCTAATGCCCTATAATCCCGTGCGACATGCCGTACTTGTATTAGAGAGATCATATACAATATAGTTACCACAAAGTAGAAAGAGGATATGGTATATCACATTTTCCATGGACCCATAAAGAAGCAGATCATATCTAATACTCGATCAACTTTGTCCCTCCCAGATCCCAAACCCATCTATCTCACTCTCCCTCCAGCGGTTTAATACATGTTCTCATTTCAAAGACACTGACTGACACACACTTTTTTTTTTTTTTTGGCCGAAGACTGACACACACTTGACTTGCCACTGTGGTAAATCCACAAAGGCAATGATGGCAATTTAGGTATACCAGCAGTAAACTTACACATAACGCGTAACGTAACCGGTACTACCCGGTCACTTCCCGCCACCGACAACTCTTTACCGGTCACCCCCTCCATTACTTTCCGTACCCACCCACTCCAGTGACCCACGAAGCTCACATCTCCCGAGAAAAAACCCTTTTTAAATGCCATCTTCCCTCCCCCACTCGTTATTATTCAACACTGCCAGTCTGCCACTGCCAAAATCTTCACAAATAAAAGCTCATCCTTCAATGCTCACAATCACTCTCTCTCACTACACCCGATCTCTACATACACCTATACATATAGAGAGAGAAAGGGAGAGACAGAGAAGGGCCCAAAGTTGAAAATTGACATTGATAATCCCTAAGCAAAAAGGTTAGTTCAACTTTTAACTGTCAGTTACAGCTTTTTTGACTGCTCGATGTTGTTCTTTTCCGGCTCGGAAACAGACAACACGACCAAACGGCGTCGCATCGTTTTATTAGTATTCTGATCTGAATTCCGAAGCCTTTTTTCATGGTTCGGTTCGATCTTTGTCACTTTCTGACTCTCTGTTTTTTGCTTCGTTCCCAGGTTTGAGTTCTTCAATTCCGGCATTTCCTACTCTTTCATGGTGTTTTGCGTTTAGCTCAATTCGCCGTCGTTTTACGGTTTTAGCTTGGATTTCGACATTGCTCTGGAGCTCTGGTGACGTTTCCGGTTCTGTTGTTTCAACGTAGTAAGTTCTCAAAGCCTTTCTTTCTTTTCCTGTAAACTTGACATTGTTTACGGTCTAGATCTCGCCACGTCATCATATTGGTCAATGAAATCATTGTTATGGCTTATGATTGAATCTCAGATTGTTTTTAAGAAATTTCCATTTTTGTTTATTGTTAATTTGTTATGATGATTAAATTCAGCCAACTTTTCCCTTTTTCTTTGTGTTTTCTGAAATAGTAATTTCATAGATTTGATAGCGTTCTATTGGTTGGCCAAATCTTAAAAAGAGAAAAAGTAAATTAATCTAATATTAGCGATTTAATTGGACCGTGCGTTGTTTAGCTGTACCCAGTTGCCAGATTGAGGCAATATTCACTGTGTCAAATGCTATTCCACATTGATGGGGACGTAGAATATGATAGATTTGCGCTCTACTTCATTTTTGCTGGACCCTCCCAACTTTTTTTTGCTCTGTTTTGTTTTTATATCGAATTGATTCCCAAAATTGACCATTTTCACCCCGCATCATTTTGCACAAGTTTGAAATGTTTTAATTTCATTGTTTTGACATGTAGCTCCTCCCTGTTATTTATGATTTGGACCCCTCTGGCTGAAATTAATGGAAAATATCTGTGTCTTAAATGACAGTGGTAGGGAAGCTGGCCCTTCTGAGTTGAATGAACAAACCAACTTTGTTTGGTCTGTGATGATTGATTTTTTTTTGTTTTGTATTTTATGGTGTATCCTTTGAGTTTGAGATGGGAAGGCCAGGCTCCATAACTGATACAGACTTTATATACAGTTGTCATGAGCTTGCTCCTCACTGGGTTCTGCTGTTATGAAAATGAAGCTCTTGTGTTTTGTGTGTACTCAGTGGATTGCTGTTCTGTTTTTCATTTTTTAAAATTTTGTTTTTTCTAATGTCAAAAGTGTCGTACAAGCCTCCAATTGATGACCCAGAATGATGTTTTATTGCAGGCTGATAAGAAAACAATTTGGAATAAGGAAAGGCCCAGATAAAGTTTTGCAGCATTTTTAATGCAGAGAAAGTCACTAAGTAAGAGGTAGTTGCAATCCCATGTTTTATGCATCTAGTGTTAGCTTGGTTATATTTTCTTTCTTTTGTTTTTCCCCTCTCTCGTCTTCATCTGAGAGTAATAAGAAGAGCTTTGATTGATTGTTGATTGTTTGTCTTTTTCCATGTAACAGTTTCTTCATTTGATTGTTGTAGTTGGAGGAAGTAAAACTTGTTAAGCATGAAAGAGGTTGACAAAAGGAAAACCTCAAATACCAAAAACACCAAGCGCACTGGAAGAAATGACAGGAGAGATCCTAAAGCGAACCAAGGGAATGCCAATAAGACTTTGCATGGAAAAGAAACTGAATCTAAAGACTCTTATACTAGACCAGACCCCTGTACTTTAGTAAGTGATTCAAACACGGGCACAGAGATCTCTGAAGTTAATGAAAACTTGGTTATACATTATGTGGATGATGTCAACAGGTTTGAGGAGGAGCCTCAAGATCTGAAAGCCAATCCGATGATTTCCAAAGAGAACATTGATGAAGCTTTAGATGATCATTCTAGTGATTTGGAAAAAGAAGCAAACAAGGGGAAGGAAGAAGTGTCAGATTGTGAGACAATAAAGGATTCAGTATCATCTCAAGGGGATTCACCTACCCCTGAGGATGCGAATGTAGAAAGAGCTTCAAGGGTTCCCAAAATTATTGCAAAGAAGAATTCCTCGGAGAGCTCTCATGAATCCAGGGAGAGATCTCGTCGTGAATCTATTAAGTCAAGATCCAAGGCATTACATCAGACTGCCAAAAAATCCACTAATTCAAATAAAGGGCGTTCTGGAGGAACCACCAAAACTTCTTCTAGGGATGAATCTAGCAATACAGAAGTTTCCTTTAAATCTTCATCAGAATCATCTGAGGAACTTGATGATAAGCCTATTGAAGAGGTAAAAGGGACTGACATCCTTGATGGGGCCTCAAATGGTGCCCAGAGTGTTGAAAGTGACAATGAAATAGTAGATGCTGAAGAAAATGGTGAACAAGGGGATGCAACAAATTTGGAACAAAAGATTGAAGAAATGGAGATGAGAATTGAGAAACTTGAAGAAGAGCTGCGGGAAGTTGCTGCTCTTGAAATTTCCCTGTATTCTGTAGTACCAGAGCATGGGAGCTCTGCACATAAGGTGCACACACCTGCTCGACGCATTTCTAGACTTTATATTCATGCTTGCAAGCATTGGACACAGGACAAGCGAGCCACAATTGCTAAGAACGCGGTATCAGGGCTTGTTTTGATCGCAAAGTCCTGTGGCAGTGATGTTCCAAGGTAAAATTTATCATGTTATAGTTCAGACTTATAGTGTTACGAAATGTTGTAAATATCTGGAAACTAATTTTTTTTTCTCCCTTTTTATATTAAGGTTGACATTCTGGTTATCAAATACTGTTGTGCTAAGGGAGATCATATCTCAAGCAGTTGGTAGTTCACGCCACTCAAGTTCTTTAACAAAGTTTGCTGAGTCAAATGGGACTAGCAAAAGAAGTGAAGTGAAGTCTGCAACACTGAAATGGAGGGGTAGTTCTGGTAGTCAACAAATGAATGGTTTTATGCAGTTTGCTGATGACTGGCAAGAGACAGGAACCTTCACAGCTGCATTAGAAAAAGTTGAATCCTGGATTTTTTCTCGGATAGTTGAGTCAGTATGGTGGCAGGTACATCTACACAAAATTAAGTGTGATGCATATATTTGATTCTACAATTGAACCATAGTGTTCATTGGACAGAAACAACCAAATAACCTCTTATTCTTCCTTTATCACGTTAAAGTCGGCTGAGTCCCTGAATTCTCAAAAATCACACTGTTTTAATGGCTAAGTTGCATTCTCAAATCTGTTTTTTACCTGAATTATTATATTCATAAACTTATATAACATACTTGATTAACATTTTAATGTGTGTTGTTATCAGTGGGTTTGATTTTTTTCCTGAGTTACTGTGTATATATATATATATACACACACTTAACATTTAACGCGTGTTGTTATCAGTCGGTTTGATGTGCTTTTATGTTTTTCTGATTGGAATCATATCTTTTTAGGCTTTGACTCCGAATATGCAATCTCCAGTTGAGTATTCGTCTAATAATAGGACAACTGTAAGGTTGTTGGGACCTGCCCTGGGTGATCAGAAGCAAGGCAGCTTTTCTGTTGACCTATGGAAAAATGCTTTCCAGGATGCTTCTCAACGACTCTGTCCTGTTCGAGCAGGGGGGCACAACTGTGGCTGCTTGCCTGTGTTGGCGAGAATGGTATGGAATCCTCAAATGTCTTTTTTATTCTCCTTCTGCAGTTTAAATTTTCATCACAGACATTGAAATATAATGTCAGGCCACAAAGTTTCTCGTCTATATGAGCTTTCCCTTTGCTTCCGAGGTTTAATTAGATATGATTTTCCTTTTAGGTTATGGAACACTGTGTTGCCAGGCTAGATGTGGCAATGTTCAATGCTATTCTGCGTGAGTCAGTCCATGAGATCCCTACTGATCCGGTGTCAGATCCCATTATTGATTCCAGGGTTCTACCTATTCCCGCTGGTGATTTGAGTTTTGGATCTGGTGCACAACTCAAAAATTCTGTATGTATCATTCTCATTTTTTTTCCCCTCCCTTTTCTTGTTTTTTTAGACCAGAAGTATTCACTTCTACATGGTTTGCATAGTTGATGAAAGCATTTTCTTATAAAAAAAAAATTGAAATTTCATCCATTTGGAAGGCTAGGCCTCAACTACAAATTTCCCAAGTGCTGTGGTCCTTTACCTTAAAGTATTATGAGTTTTGATCACTATGGTGTACTTAAGTCAAGTGCCATCATAAGAAGTAGGCCTTTAAATGGCACACTAGTTGTTGGTAAAACCACACTTTTGAATATCTGCTTGCCTCGTTTTAATACAATCAAGCATATTAGTCAACCTGATAAATAAAGAAAGTCACATGTGTAGTAGCTCCCTTGATTGATTTGACCTTCCTCATAATATTCATGCATCCTTAGATATTATGTGAAAAAATTATGATGCAAGTGTTAAAGCAAGACGAGGCTCTATGTCATGCAGATTGGAAATTGGTCTAGATGGCTAAGTGATATGTTTGGCATAGATGCTGATGATTCCCTGCAAGATCAGCCGGGAAGTGAGGATGATGACAAGCAGAGTGGAGATGGTCGACCGAAACCCTTCCTTCTTCTCAATGCATTGAGTGATCTTTTGATGCTTCCAAAAGACATGCTTATCGACAGATCAATCAGAAAGGAGGTTGATTTTATAATTTCAGTGCATTTATATTGAAAATGGATTCAGCATTTGCCTTAAGTTGTGGCCATCTGACTGTGATTGAACTTTATGTTGTCTTTTATTTCCTTATTTCCCCTCTCTTTGGGATAATTAAACTTTTGTTGCGTGTGTCCTAGGTGTGCCCATCAATTAGTCTTCCATTAGTTAAGCGGATACTGTGTAATTTCACACCAGATGAGTTCTGTCCAGATCCTGTCCCAGGAGCTGTATTGGAGGTACTCAATGCTGAGGTATGATTTTGCTTTCCTTCCAACACCCTCCTATATTGTTCGGTTACCTTAGGAAAGCTTTTTATTCAGTTTTCAAGTTCCATAACCAGATGATTTTGTGCAATTACAGCTGGAACTCCTTTCATTGAACTGCTGTTTAATGTTCATGTTAAACCAAATGGATAAAATCTTTAGATCATCATTTTGTAGTTCGAAACCCCAAAATTGTCAATCATGAAGGTTTGATTTATTTTTCATTGTTTCTCTAGAGTATTGTGGAGCGGAGATTGTCCGGAGAATCTGCGAGAAGCTTTCCTTATACAGCGGCACCAGTTGTGTACACCCCTCCTTCCTCAGCCGATGTGGCAGAAAAAGTTTCAGAAGCAGGAGGGAGATCTCAATTAGAAAGAAATGTGTCGGCTGTACAGAGAAAGGGATATACCAGCGATGAGGAGCTGGAGGAGCTGGATTCCCCTCTTACATCTATCATCGACAAATTACCATCATCTCCAACTGTCATAGCAAATGGAAATGGAAAACACGAGCATACAGGTCATGCCAGCATGAATGCAAGGTATGAACTCCTTCGCGAGGTGTGGTCTGTGTAAATGTTAGAAGACCGAATTATATATGTACATCTGGTTGTTTCTGTACTAAAACGAAATTATGGGGACAACATAAACAGAGTTGTGAATAATGAAAGGCTCAAGATGATTCAAAGTCTTTAGGAGATTCTCAAATGTCGCTAAAGCCTTTAGCTTTTTTGTGTATTTGATTTTAACAGTTTTGTTATCATTTAGCATATAGTAAAGATTGCATAATACTCGGTGAACTCGAATCTGGTTCAATATCGAATAATCTACAGTCCAAGTGCAGCAAAGATGATTGTTTCTGTCATCGATCATCTTTGAGATGTCAGAATGTGAGTCTTGAGTTTCGTTCAATGGATTCAAACAGCCAGGAAGTACACTGAGCATTGTGGTGGTACTGGTCTGGTTGCATTACCCAAAATCATGGCTCATCATCTTGATGCCAACTACCTTTTACTATTTGAGTTTGAGGCTTTTATTTTGGCTGGGCCTTATTAATTATTTTTACTCCAAAAGGGCCTTGTTAGTTGTTATTTCCTTTTCTATTTTTGTTTTCTGATACGAAGGAGGGGAATGAGAATCAAACACTTGTCATGGATATAAAGTGTTCTACAACTCTCACAGGAAAAAGATAAAAAGAAAGAAAAGAAAACAGAAGTGTTCCACCACTTGAGTAAGAAGCTCCATAATTTATGCAAGTAATTAATTGAGTAAAATGGAGATGGATTAGCGAGTTATAACTAGTTAATTGAGTAAAATGGAGGTGGATTAGCAAGTTATAACTTGCGCACTTGATGTTTCAATGTTACATTTGTTCATACATGGCTCACTCCAACAATTATTATTTCACAATAAGAAAAATGACATTTGCAATAATACATCATTTGTGATACAAATTTCAAATCCTTATCATTGTTGTTTATTTATTTATTTATTTTTGGCCAGGTTATCAATGTTGTTTCTTAAATTCAAAGAAGTTGCATGAAACTTGCATGGCCACTTCATGCCTGTAAATGGCTTTGCCCCTGAAATTGAATATCCTATCAAATTACATGAACTAATTGGTATTCATATGGGATTATAATTGATTTTAAAAGGGTTTGAAAGTCTAGAGATATTCAATTCAGAGTTTTTAAGTATTCTATAAAAATTTAGATGTACTAAAAAATCTAGGTGGATTTTAGTGAATTTAAAGTGAGTGGTATAAATACCAAAGATCATGAGAATTCTAGCCTTTCACTCTCATATTTTCAAAACTCTTCTCTCTATTTTTTCCCAAAATCATATACCGTTCTTGTTGTTGGAAGAAGAAGACAAATTTGTTGTTCCATGTCCGGGTCGTTGACTTTTTGGTAGAGAAGATTCTTTATAATTCATCACGTTCTATAGCCCTCTGTGCGTACCCAGTGTTCTGCAGCATTCTTTTATAAAATATTTGGTAAACAATTCAGTATATTATATTGTATTGTAATATTAGCTTTTTCATAATACATTTTTTTAATATGTTAAAAGAAGTCCTAAATTTGAATCTCCATCCCTAAATAAAAAAGATTAAAAAACAAAAAAAGTTTTGCTTGTACTGCAAGTCTAAATGGGAGCTTGCATTAGAGGTGCCTATAAGTCGGACTTAGAACCTTTTGGGAGTTTTATGTCTTTTGTTTAAATTGTAACGTTATATTTAAGGAAAATGCTAGATGTACTATCTAAGTGTACTATATCTCAAATAGAGGTGGGCCCTACTAAGTGGGACCCACTCAAGTGGGCCAACTTTTATTAGAGAGATGATAGTATTACCCTATATTTAAACGGTTAGGATTGAAACAATTATTATTTTTTTTTTTTTAAGGCAGATAATCCAAATCCTTTAAATGAACCCAAACAATTTTATTAGCTACCTTGAACCCAATTGTAGAAAAGCTTTGGAAATTTGCAACGACTCTCATTCAAACTCTTCAAATGATTATCCACTATCTTCCTTTCTTTATCCGTGTATTAATATTAATAATAAAGCTGTTTTTGATAGTGATGGAATTCAATTGATTGCCCAGTTTCGCAAAGCTCGATCTATCTTTTTTATATGGCTCGAGATTTGCCTTCGACTCTGTTTCAAGTTCCAGATAATTTCCAATGGGTTTGCTCCATTAATTCCCTATAAAAACTAAAGAAATCTTACTCAAAAAAACAAGCTTGAAGCCTTGAACAGTTGAACCACTCAGCCACTCAAGCTTTTAATCAAGCAGGTGGTGGGCGACTAGGCATGCTGGGCAGCGAGGGGGTCACCGGCCAGAGGTCAAGGGGTCGCCGTCCAGATGTTTGGGGGGTCAACGGCGGCTGAGAAAGGTGGTTCACGGCTAGGAGTTCCGGCGTTGGGGGGTCGCCCGACCTCCTTCCTCCCAACGTGCATCCGTCCCTGCCTACACCATGAGCTAGTTTTTGCGGCAGGCTCTTCCTCAAAGTATATGAAAGGATGTCTTTTTGGGCGTCATTTATTTGTAATGTGAGACAAATTCTTCTCCAAAATGAGAGTTTCGGATCAGGGCGTATCAAGAAGTGTCTATGCTTGTAGAGGAACATGGCAGCAAATATGAGTAGAGCTAATGAGGAAGAAACCCCAGTAATCAGGAAGAGGCCCCAAAAGCTATCAAGGCTAAGAGGACTGTTGGAATTAGAAGCCATGTTGTAGTTTGGGTCTCTACAACTTGCTTGTTTATTGAACCACTTGTCCTTGATAGTTTCCATTTTACCTTCCTCTTGCAGATTAGTGATCGCCCTTGAAACATCGAGTGTGAGAGACGAACCTTTTGGGAAGACCTGTAAGTCACAAAAATCAAAGAAAGGTTAATCCCACATGAGAAAACATAATGTTTGTATATATATGTACTTGTTAGAAATAAAAGAGGTTTAAATTAAGTGTCCTCAGATTTGATGCAAATAAATATAATGAGCAAATTTAGTGAGTGTAGCGGTGTAGAAAAAGAGCAATAAGTAAATTAACTTACAAAGGCAAAACCGCTGTCAAATTTAAACAATGTTGGCTCAACCATGGCATATTTGGAGCAATAAGTTGAAAGAAAAAGGTTCATGAAAGGGGTTTCATCAAATGCCGCAGAAACACTCCCTGTTTTAAGAAGTCGATCCAACTCTTCTGCAGATGTATAGGCCTTAAGCTTTTGTGCATGAAATCCTAGTTTTATCAAAATCCCATAAACAAAAGAATGTTGTTGGTAGCCAATAAAGTCCCCATTCTTGAGGAGCAGGTTTACATCAGTAACAGTTGGTTGGAGTTGTTCCACTGTAAGAAGTGATGTTAAACTGGCAGTGTAACTTTGAGTCAGTATGAGCACAACAAAACACCATACTGTCACTACAAACCTAGCTAAGTTGCTATTTATTTGCTCCCCTGTCAAAAATAAAAAGAAAATAAGCAAACAATTAATCAAAAAAATGAGTATCAATTGTTTAGTTTCCTTAAAGAAAAGATGGGGTACATTTGTGGATAGTTTTGATGAAAGCGTCTACAAAATTGATTAAGATGCGCATCACCAAAAAAAAAAAAAAAAAAAAAGACTTAACATGAAGAGAACTTACTGTGCGCAAAAACCATGGTTGAGAAGGAGAACCAAAAGATTGTGCCTACTTGGCGTTGTGGAGACCCGCGAAAATCTTCATTTATCCGGTGCTCAAGAACCCAAACAACAAAACCAGTGATAACGAAAAAACAGCAGCTTATAACCCAAAGGTTCCAGGTAAAAGGCTTCAAGAACACCAATGCACTTTTCTTACTTTTGTTGTGTTTGATAGGAACCACCATTGATACCCCAGATTCTGTGTATGGCAATGTAAAGTCAACATACAACGACCTATTTGCTCTATTCGTTATATCTCCCACTGCTGCATCATAGTTCTGTCAAATAAGATATGACATTGTAATTTGTTTCAATGAAGAAATTTAACACTTTTGCTAGAATAAAATGTGAAATATCAGAAAAAATAAAATAAAACTACTATTTGGACCATCTCCAATATAAGTGGATTCTAGCTCTATTAGAGATGTTCACAACTTGATTGATGTAGCATTACTCCATAAACAAAAAATGATGTATTGAAAAAGTAGCAAAGGATAAATGATTTACCCCAAGAAACACTTGAAAGATCAAATCATTGTAGCTGCCAGCCAGCTCGCCATTAGGCTTTGCAAAGGGATAAAATTCGTAAGAAACAGCATATGGTAGTTCTTCTATCGCTGCTTCAAAGACGTCTATGCAATATCCGGTGACCAAGGTTGTGTTAGTACTAGGATCATATGTCACATTCACAAATTCTTCAAACCCATGCTTTACCGGAACTAGAATTTTCAACTTATTCCCATGGTTAGGAATCTGCCAACCTTTTGGAATGGTGGTAGTGTCTCCAGGCCATATAATGGGTCCAAGAGAACTGGCACTGGAAGTAGTATTAGAATATGTGTTTGTGTTTGTGGAATTTAAGCTTCTTACAAGTCCATTTTGTGGTGTCCAAAACCCAATTCCTCTTACCCCATTACCATTGACATTAACTATCTGAAAATTTGATGATTTCAGTTGTCCATTAACAAGACTGAAATTTCCGGAAAGGCCTCTGAATATTGTACTTGATAGTGCTTGGACAAGTTCAGGACCACTCTGAGAGACCTCTATTCTTTCTAGATCATTGGAACTGCCAGAAATGTTCACCTTTTGGAAGTTGAAGTTTGTAGTACTACTCCTAACCTTCTCAACTGCCATGGCTAGTGCCCAAGCAGCATCATAAGCCCACAGTCCAAAAACATCCAAATTAACATTAAGGATGGTTGGATTGTCCTTTTGGAATTTCCTTTGCCATCTGACTATGAAATCTTCAAGCTCTTTTGTATTTGGAATATAAGTTTTTAAACCCAACACCCCCTGCATGTTATCTATGACAGAAGAATTTATGGAACCAAAAAAGTTGGCCATCCCATCTGTCATTATCCAAACATAACCTTCACCCATCATGCCAATCTCTTTTGCCTTGGCAAAAACCCGAGAGCCAAGAGAAGGCAACATGTGTACGATGAATACCCTTGTTTCATTGTCAACAACTGTTGAAGCTGTGCAACAATTTGGTCATCAGTGGCCATTGGAGAGATGACACTTATATAGGGGATATGAGCACCAACCTCTTGCAAAGCATTAGTCAAATGAGATATTACTCCCTCATCGAACTCATTGTCAACGTAGATGGGCACTACTTCAGTCCAACCAAAGGCTTGGATGATGGCACTTATGGCTTGCACTTGAGATGAGTCATTCAGTGCAACTCGAAAAAAGTATGAACTCCGAAAAGAAGTTATGGAAGGGCTTGTTGAAAAGGAGATTATGGGCACCTGAGCTTTATCACCAAGATCAATTACAAAGTTGGCTTGCATTGAAGATTCCGGCCCAATGATGATTGCTTGTACTTGAACATTCTTTATTAAGTCTAGGGCTGTTTCAATGATGAACATTAGAAATTGAAGTAAATTATGATGCAAGTCCAACTTTAATTAGAAATGAGCAGGATTCTAGGCTGGAGAACCAATATTTATTAGGGGTTTTTAGCATGGGCTCCAAGTGACAGTTTTAAAATTACAAATTTACAATAAAACTTATTAGGATCAGTCGTCTCATGTCTTTTATGTGACTCTAGCATATTGTTTAATTTAAGCCCAAGTTGACATTTTAAAACTTGCTTTCTTTGGACTTCCGGTTTTTACTCCATGATGCTGAGGTTGAAACTTCCTAGGTTTGACATTAGAGTGGGCTTTTAAGGATCTGCTATATCTTGTTTAAGGTTGAATCTAATATAAATGTAGAGATCGATACTGTTTTAGAGATGAGCGCCTATTGTTTTTCTTGATTCATGAAGGAGAGGAAGACGAGACTTGAACTTTGGCGAGATGGAGTTGGAGGAGATGCTCCTTGGGGGAATGAGTTGTTCGCTCAAGTGTTTAATTAGAAGACGACAAAATCAATTTGATTAACTTTTGAGGTTGAAATTGTTTTCAACTATCAAAAGTCAAAATCAATTAAACAAGACACCTAAAAGAATACAATTTCAATATATAAATATTTTTTTCATCCAAGGATTGGTTTTGAACTTAAAACCGTTGAAACATTAAAAATACTACTAAACCAATAAGTAATTGATAAAAAAATATTATTTTATAATGAAAAGCAATTACAGATTCAAAACTATATGCGTGGAACAAAAACAAAACATGATCAAAAGAGAAGAGAGAGGGAGAGAGAACCCTGCAGCAGCTTCCACAACAGCATCTGTCATGGAGTCCCTTGTGTTGTAATAAGCATGAGAGGCATAGAAGTCAGAGAGGGCTATGTTGATGTGCGCAGCTCAGCCCTATCTTCCCAAACAGCGAATCAAAGTCAACCACCACACCCACATTTACTGGGATCGTTGTGTTTTGTGCCATGCCAAAGAAATTAATCCTAAACAATAACAACAACAACAAGAGAGAATAAACTTGGCTGGTACTGTTAAGATTATTGATCATGTTTGAATCTCTTGGAAGTTGGAAGGTCTGCAATTCATGACATCGATCGAGTAGGAAGAAGCTTATTTATATGATCATTATGAATGATGGGGTTTCCAAGAAACCTCGCTTGAATCTCTTGGTAGCTTCAATGTAGAGTAAATTTCAAGTTAGCCGGCCCTAAAAAAAAGTCAAGGAAATTTCTAGCTAACATAAAAAATATATAATATAAATTGAAGTCAATGACAATTTTTGATCTTAGTAGTTGTTCCATAATATTAATATATGTTGCATGCATTATTTGTGCAAATTCATATAACTAAGCAAAAACTAATATTATACAGACTAGAGAACGGTTCAAATTCTGTTTTATAGACTTCAACAACGTACAGAAGACTTTTTTTCTTTGAAGCCTATATAGTTGAACACTGGATCTATTTTACTGAATTCAGACGTCTGAAATTAAAACTAGAGGAGGGAAAAAAATAATGTTTTAAAAAACTGATGTTATCCACACACCTCTATTTTTCTCACCTCACACACATATATATTTTTTAATATATATTACCCCTCTTCATCTCACTACACACCCGTGACACCCCCTTTACCTATTTTTTGAAATGACAAAAATCACCCAAAACAAAATTACCATAAAGGACAGAAAATAAAAAAACTGACAAAATAAACCAAAAATCACCCAACTCCTTGCTGGCCTCTTTTTGCCCGCCACCGCTCTTGTCACCGACCGGTAGTTGGATTCCTTGTCGGCGGCGCATTTCTTCCTTCTGCCTCTCTCTCTCTCTCTCTCTCTCTCTCTCTCTCTTTCTCTTTCTCTTTCTCTTTCTCTTTTTTGCAAGACCCTTACCGAACGGAAAGGGAGGCCGGTGTGCTTGTCGGCCTCTAGATCGAAAGTTTCTGACTTCTGATCTCAAGCTCGCCAGCCTCCCTTCCCGACAAAGGTCCCGCGAAAGAGAGAAAGAAAACGCTAGAGAGAGAGAGGGAAGAGAGAGAGATAGAGAGAGAGAAAGAGAGAGAAAGAGAGAGAAACAGAGGAGGGAGGAAGAATGAGCCGGCGAGTCCAGTGGCAGTGTGGAGGGGATGGGTCGAGTTTGGAGTGTTGTAGTTAGGTTTTTTTTTTTTTTCGTGTGTAGATGAGGTTATTTGGTAATATTGGAGGTGTTTAAAGAGAAATTTAAAAGTAAAATAGGGTTTGTAGAAGTAAAGGGTGTGTAATGAGAGGAAAAATGGTGTGCATATAGAAACCCTCTTTAATTTTAATCCATTTCTCCATACACACCCTCTACAATTCTCAAAATATCCTCATTAAACAAAAACAAAAAAAAAGCAACACAATCCCCACCTCGACCCCAGCCCCAACCCCACTGCGCATGTGCTACCACTATCACCGGCGGGTACCGCTGGCCCCCTTCCTTTCTCTATCTCTCTCTCTTTTCCTATCTTTCCTCTCTCACTCTCTGCTCTCCGATCTGTTTCAAAGGAAGGCCAGTGACCTTGCTGTGTCTAGATCGGAGGTCGGCATCAACTGATCTTACCAGCCTCCCTTTGCAACAGATTGGAGAGAAAGGGAGAGAAGATAGAAGTGAGAGGGAAATGAAGAGAGGGATATAGACAGATAGTGAATGAGAAAGAGAAATAGGAAGAGAGAAAGGAAGGAAGGTCGGCAGGTTGGACCACCGGCAACATTAGGGTTGGGTCGGGTCAGGGTGGGGGTTATGTTGGGTTTTGTTTTGTTTTAAATTGTGTCCTTTATGATCTTTTTGTATTGGGTTTGATTTTACAAATTAAAGGAAAGGGGTGTGAAGTGAAAAGGAATTGAGCGTGAGAATATATAGCAGCAGTCTTTAAAAATAGGAGAAGGTACGAGCTCCATATAGTGGTAGACTCTTTAAAGACAAAGCAACAAAATTCATAACTCATAAGGTCTCACCTCTTCTAATGGAGAAGGACTTGCCTATCAAAGGGATAGGAGAGGTGGCATTCCTCCCTCTCATCTCTATCTCTGTCTTTGTCCCCCTCGATCTCCCTCTCTCCTCTTTCTCTTTCTCTCATTTATGTCATGTCTCTCTCTTGGGAGGGATGCCACGTCCCTTATCAAGGGGACATGCAAGTTTAATTTATTCCTTCTAATGATGTACAACCACCCTTCTCTTTTTCATCATCTTTGAGGGCAGCCTTGTACATTTCAGTGGCAATGGCTAAGAGCTCCCCCATGCAGTATCTTAAGCTTCAAGCCCACCAGCTTTAATTAACAAGTTACAAGTTTATGGTTTATGAATAAAACGTACTATTTGTTCTCAATTGATTATGTTTTATACTATCTTTCTAGCTAATAGAATTGAGACCCTAGCTTCTATATGAGACAGGCGTATGTAAGTCTCATTTCTATGAGAAAATTGATAAAAGACTTATTCAATAATTGAGATGGTACAAGTAGTGATACTCTAAAGTTTTAGATTCTACAAACTAAAGAGACAACTAAGACAACTAAGACAACTAGGTCTACTACACCATTCATCTAGTACAGCTAGGTCTGCATACATAATCAATCCTTGACTTATGGGATTGTGTGATCCCCCTTTACCCGTTAGATATATAGCTTGCTACTTTGACTTTGCACCATACTTGTATTTATGAGTGTTCACACTTAAGTTGTATAAAGCAAACCACTTTAAAAAAATCGGGCCAACGAGCCATTCATTTCAATTTCTTCTCAATCTCCTTTCACCTCTGAAATCCTATACAAACTTGCCTAATAATCTTAGTCTTTTGCTTAATTGTTCGATCAATTAAGTCTATAAAGTCTATAGAATTTGAACACATCTGTAATCGATCTGTACCACTTTAGTATTCAAATATCCATGCCCATTGAATACTATGAAACAACTACTAAGTCACACATTGTCATTGACTTCATATTTATATATTCATATTGCCTTTTTTATTTGGCCGGTCAACATGAAATTCGTTTATTCTACCTTGAAGCTTCCAAGAGATTCAAGTGAGGAATCTTGGAACACCCCATCAACCATAACCATCATATAAATAAATTTCTTCTTACTGGATATCGATACCATGAGTTGATTGCAGACCTTCCTAGAGATTCAAACATGATATTCAATCCAACCTGCAGCCCTCTCTTCTTGTTCTTGTTGCTATTCTTTAGGATTAATTTCTTTGGCATGGCACAAAACTCAACGATCCCAGTAAATGTGGGTGTGGTGGTTGACTTTGATTCCCTGTTTGGGAAGATAGGGCTGAGCTGCATCAACATGGCCCTCTCTGACTTCTATGCCTCTCATGCTTACTACAACACTAGGCTGCTCCTACACACAAGGGACTCCATGACAGATGTTGTTTTTCAAGCTGCTGCAGGTTCTCTCTCCATCTCGATCTCTTCTCTTTTTTGATTGATATATCATGTTTTGTTTTTGTTCCATATTAACTTTTGAATCATTAGCTGTTTTTTATTAAATTAACATTTTTTTTTTTTATCAAGAATCAACATTTCTTTAGATCGACATCATATTTTGGAATATGCATGTTGTGTTTTTTAACTTGTTTTTACTCAAATTTTAATTTTAGCCTTGTATATTTAGTGCCGGCTTAAGCATAAGGCGATCAAACCTGTGCTTAGGGCCTCATGTTGAGGGAGACCTCGTATTGAAAGTATTTGACACACTATTAAAAAAAATAACTTTAAATATTTATAATTAGCCAATTAGGCCTCAGAATTCAGAAAGAGGCTTTCCACTTTCTTGTTATTAGTAATCATTATGTCTAGTAGAAAATTTGAATCTAGATATGAAAAACTTAAGAAAAAAGGCCTCCTAACTTAAGATTTTTTTTAAAAAAATATTTTTAAATTGAACAATACTTGGGTCACCCCTTGGGGGTACCTCAAGGTCACCTCACCCTCCTCAAATCATGATTTCGGTAATGTCGGCGCATAATCGGAACCGTTCACTTTTTAGATAACATATTAAAAATCATCTCTACAAAAAATCAAATCAATCGGAAATCGTTTGGTTATATAACTGTTGTCAATTAAATAGAAAAAATAGATGGTTTTCAATTAAAGAGTAATTTTTTTACCAAACCGTTGATTTTTTCTATTTAATTAACAACAGTTATATAATCAAACGATTTCTGATTGATTTGATTTTTTGCAGAGATAATCTTTAATATGTTATCTAAAAATTGAACGGTTCCGATTATGCGCCGACATTGTCGAAATCATTATTTGGGGAGGTGGGATGACCTTGAGGTACCCCCAAGGGGTGACCCAAGTATTGTTCTTTAAATAATATATTTAGAAGGCCTCTGTGTAATTTCGCCGTATGCCTCACTTTTTATTGAACCGCCACTGTATATATTATTTCAAACAATACTTGGGTACTCAACTTTGAATACGAACCTTATACTCATCACCAATCGCATAAATCTAAGCAAGCAGTTACGTATCTTATAATCTATGCTGTCTAAGCAAAAGTTGACATAGATTCATACTCTTTTGCATAGCATGAAATTGGGGAGCCCACATCTTTTAGACCCGGACCCACCACGTTGCACTAATATTGCATGTCTTGTCTCCAACTTGAGCACCTAAGTCTAATACAGGGTGAGGGCAAGCCCAACTATGAACAATCGCTTATATGGTGTGAGACATTTATATTTGATATCCACAATTCCTTTTTTTTTTTTTTTTTTTGCCAAATTATATCCACAATTCCTAACTAAGTACCCAAAGCCCATATCTTGTTGACTTTGATATTGTAATTGTCCTCAAATTTAACTTTCAAGTCGTTATATATATCCAAATTTATCAAGTAGAGTTGACCAACTCTCGCCACACACGGCCAAAGTTTGAGGCTCATGACCTTGCTGGACTTCAGACTTACTGTGACGTCCTTGGCAGTGTCATTTTGGGCTCTGCCCATGAGGATGAAGATGAGAGAGAGAGAGAGAGAGAGAGAGAGAGAGAGAGAGAGGGAGATTGAGGAGGGAGGAGGGAGGAGTGGTAGCCCCCCGGCTTCTTTAGAAGATGGAGAAACCACTTGCGCCTCGCCCAAGAGGAGGGGGGGGGGGGGGTTAAAGGTGTTGTTTTTTATTTTTTATTTTTTAACTTTCTTTAAGGGCAATTTCTTAAAAGATGTTGTTAGCTAGGTTTAGTGAGCAATAATTGAGAGATGTCCATTTAGAACTTTCCTTTACTTTTTTTTATTTGAGGGAGGAGTAGTCGAACTTGGGACTTCTCCGAAAATATTGTCGGAGAAAATACCACTAAATCAATAGTTAGTGAGCAAATGAGAGATGTCCATTTAGAATTGAAATTCCCTTCGCTTTATTCTAATATCTTTCACCCTTGAAACAGCTCTAGACTTGATAAAGAATGTTGAAGTGCAAGCCATCATCATTGGGCCGGAATCATCAATGCAAACCAACTTTGTAATTGATCTTGGAGATAAAGCTCACGTGCCCATAATCTCCTTTTCAACAACAAGGCCTTCAACTTCCTTTCCGAGTTCATATTTTTTTCGAGTTGCACAGAATGACGCATCTCAAGTGCAAGCTGTGAGTGCCATCATCCAAGCCTTTGGATGGCGTGAAGTAGTGCCCATCTACGTTAACAACGAGTTCGGGGAGGGAGTAATACCTTACTTGACTAATGCTTTGCAAGAGGTTGGTGCTCATATCCCCTATTTATGTGTCATTCCTCCAATGGCAACTGATGACCAAATTGTTGCAAAGCTTCACCAGTTGATGACAATGCAAACAAGGGTATTCATAGTACACATGTTGCCTTCTCTTGGCTCTCGGCTTTTTGCCATGGCAAAAGAGATTGGAATGATGGGTGAAGGTTATGTCTGGATAATGACAGATGGGATGACTAACTTTTTTGGTTCCATAAATTCTTCTGTCCTAGAAAACATGCAGGGGGCGTTGGGTTTAAGAACTTATGCTCCAAATACACCAGAGCTTGAAAATTTCACGGTTAGATGGCAAAGGAAATTTCAAAATGAAAATCCAGCCAATATCCTTAAAGTTGAATTGGATGTTTTTGGACTGTGGGCTTATGATGCTGCTTGGGCATTGGCTATGGCAGTTGAGAATGTTAGGACCACAAACTTTAACTTCCAAAAGATGAACATTTCTGGTGATATTCTCGAAGGATTAGGGGTCTCTCAAACTGGTCCTGAACTTGTCCAAACACTATCAAGTACAATATTCAGAGGCCTTTCAGGACATTTCAGTCTAGTTAATGGACAACTAGAATCTTCAAATTTTGAGATAGTTAATGTGCATGGTAATGGGGTAAAAGGGATTGGATATTGGACACCCCAGAATGGACTTGTAAGACACTTAAATTCCCCAAACACAGGCACATATTCGAATGCCAGTACTTTTGCTCTTGGTGCTTTTGGAACTATCATATGGCCGGGAGACACCACCACCATTCCAAAAGGTTGGCAGATTTCTGGAATTATGAATAAGTTGAAAGTTTTAGTTCCAGTGACGGTCGGGTTTGAACAATTTATGAATGTGACATATGATCCTACAACTAACACAACCAAGGTCACTGGATTTTGCATTGACGTCTTTGAAACAGTAATAAAGGAGTTACCATATGATGTTCCTTTCGAGTATTATCCCTTTGGAAAGCCTGATGGTCAGTCATCTGGGACCTACAATGATTTGGTCTTTCAAGTGTTTCTTGGGGTAAAACGCTCATTATTTGCTACTTAATTTTTCTATTATATGATTTTTTTTTCTCTGATTTCACATTTTCATCTAGCAAAAGCACGGCTGTCTTTGGGAATTAGCACCCGAGTCATGCGGATCTGGATACTATATATACAACGATACATGATGTCCATCCAATACGAGAATGTCTTCATAGATGAAAACTTTATGGTATAGGCCAGGTATAGGATGGGCAACATGTATCATTATATAATATAAGGATGCCGTATAAGAACATAATATAGGATGAACATCATGTATTATCATATATATAAAGATGTTATAGTAAAAGAATAACATTATATTTCGTTGTATGGTATTCGGGACCCGACCAGGTCCTCACGACTTGGGTTTGCATGAGAGAATGACTGCCTCTTTAACATAGTCTCCAGAAAATAATGACAAAATACTTTTTATCATGTATTAGCATCATCCTTCAGGTTCTTGATAAAGTATCTCGGTTTTTTTATTACTTACAAGTAGCCTAACGAACAATAAGACATAGCATGATCGGCAGAGGATGCGGATCGATCAACACATTAGTGTTTCAACTACCAGACCAGAAGTTAACCGGCCTAGAACTATTGATCGATTAATTGACATCCAATCTTTATCAATATTTTCATGAGAATTAAGGATTATCTATATATTCAATTAATTTCTTCACTGAAACAATGTGCTTTGTTACTTGACAGAACTATGATGCTGCAGTGGGAGATATAACCATAAGAGCAAACAGGTCCTTGTATGTTGACTTTTCATTGACATACACACAAAATGGGATATCAATGGTCGCGCCAATCAAAAGTTTGGAAAATACATGGGTGTTTTTGAAGCCTCTGACCTGGGAGCTTTGGTTAATAAGTGGCTGTTCTTTCATATTCATTGGTTTTGTAGTCTGGGTTCTTGAACACCGGATCAACGAAGACTTTCGCGGGCCTAGTCGATGGCACCAAATTGGCACATGTTTTTGGTTCTCCTTCTCAACCATGGTTTTCGCACACTGTAAGTTCCCTTCATCTTAATCTATTCTGAAGAATACGTGATGAACTTTTTTTTGGTCTGAGGTGATGAACTCCAACAGTGCTTTGTAGAAAAAATTGATTTACTCTATACTAAACTGTAAGTAGTCCAATACTGCGATACCAACTGATCGACATATTAGGAAAATTAACTATATAAATTTATAGTTAATATTTGCCTCACATCTTAGAATTCACTACTCATAGCCTCATAGGAACCCTAACAACTTTTTAAAATACTCAAAAGGAAGAGGGATTGTTCCATAACTTTTAAAAATAGAAACTCTGTCCTTTTTCTTTCTTTCAGACACTCATTGAGAATTTTTGAGTATTTTTAAAAGTTGTCAAGGTTTTCCGTAGTTTTCTAAAGAATGTTAGGAAAAAAATATAGATAAATTAATCTAAGTACAAAAATTGCAAGTTTCTTAATTGGAAATACACCTAAAAAAATTAAGCTAAATGACATTATGTGAGCGTACGCGCGTCCGTCAGCATGAAAAGGCTGTTAAGCTAGCATTCAGAATTCTTGTCAAGGCTACAACTTTTGGAGATACAGATGCATCTGCATTTACATTAATTTTGAGTTAATTTTGAAGTTGTATACATAATTTTTAAGTTGCAGATACAAGCTGCATTTGTAACTGCTGAGCACTCAGCAAGAATTTTCGGCGCTCGACATGCGCTAATTTTGTCTTGAGAGATAAGTTTTGGACCGGGTGGACTATGGGTTAAGATTCTTTTTCAATTTGACTTGTTAAGTAGAAAACCATAAAAATATCCGAATCTAAATCTGAAGACCAATGAACCTAAATCAACAAAAAAAAGTGTTTTTAATTAATAAGGGCAAATAGAAAAGTATATAGACAAATGAGGAGAGGCGCTAAAAACAAATAAAGGCTAGTCCATTTTTAAGTGGCCAATTGTCCAACAAATTAAGCCAGCTATCGACTGACCACTCTACCGATGGGTCAGCTTTGTTATACACTTGTAAATATGTGTCAATTACAACTATGTTGCTCAGTTACGTACAACCAAAAACATTGCATAAAAATGTACTTATAATAATGTCTTGTCTTTTTGTTATACATATGAAAATTTAATTAATTAATACACCACTACAAACACATAAAAGTATAAGCATATATGAAATCACATAATCACATCATTACATGCACGTACCTTAATTTTGTAATTGTGATTTACTATTAGTTACAACATGTAACTGACCGACTGTTAAGCCATATTATTGAGTGTAGTTAAAATGAATCTAACCCTGAAGTAAACTACATTATGAGATACGTAAGAGATCAAAACATCAAAAAGGGAGGTGGGGGGTAAAAAGCAGGTCGATCCATCCTTGTTTTAAAAAGTGGATCTGCCGGTCACTTTTGCAAAGTGCCTAAACCTATTTAAGAAAAAATATCAGGGAATTTTTTTTATCGCATTAAGGGGATTAAAATTAATTCAAAATTAAAGATGAACTTTTAGAAGCGGGTCGATACATCCTTGTTTTAAAAAGTGGACCTGCCGATAGCTTTTCCAAAGCGCCTAAACCTATTGAAGAAAAAAAATGAAGGAGATTTTTTTTTATCGCATTAACGAGAATAAAAAAATTCAAAATTAAAGATGAACTTTTAGATCATTAACTAGAAAAAAGACATATATGTGTTAAATCCTAAACCCTACAAGAAAAGACATGTGTTAAATCTAATAACAGCTCAAGCTTTTGAGCATAATCAAAATACCCATTTCATTAATGTCCATATCATTTCTTTTGATTGTTTTGTAACAGCGGAACGAGTACTGAGCAACTTAGCTAGGTTTGTAGTGATCGTATGGTGCTTCGTTGTCCTCGTACTCACTCAAAGTTATACCGCCAGTTTGGCATCACATTTAACAGTGCAACAGCTCCAACCAACCGTTGCTGATGTAAACCTGCTCTTGAAGAATGGGGACAAGGTTGGCTACCAAGAAGGTTCTTTTGTATATATGACTTTGAGACAAGTAGGATTTCAAGATGATAAGATTATGGCCTATACTTCCACAGACGACTTGGATGAACTTTTTAAAGAAGGGATTATTTCTGCTGCTTTTGATGAAACCCCTTACTTGGAACTTTTTCTTTCAACTTATTGCTCAAAATATACCATGGTTGAACCAACATTTAATGCTGACGGTTTTGCCTTTGTAAGTTTACTTGCTCTTTTTCTTTGACATTTTCTTATCTACACGTTTTCTCATGACCAGTTATGTTCTTCCAATGGAAAAATTTTGAGCAACTATGAGCACTTATTACACTCAATGGTTGAATTAAATATAGCGAGTCAATGAGTTATCTATTTAGAGGATTACATGCAATCGAAGAGTGATTATTCATTGTCCCTCACAGTTACTAAAAATTTATCCAATATTAGGAGAACATGCATTTGGGTACTTCTTATATTTTGTGTTTGATTTTGTGACTTGCAGGTCTTCCCAAAAGGCTCGCCTCTCACACTTGATGTTTCAAAGGTGATCACTAATCTGGGCCGGGGAGTTATAAGGAACATCCAGAACAAGTGGTTCCAGAAAAAAGCAAGTAATTGTATAGGATACTCCAACACCACAGGGTCTTCCAACTCTTCCAACAGTCCTCTTAGCCTTGATAGCTTTTGGGGCCTCTTCCTGATTGTATGGGTTTCTTCATCATTAGCTCTCCTCATATTTGCAGCTATGTTTCTCTATGACCATAGAGAAATCTGGATGAACTTTGATCCACAAGCCTCATTTTGGACAAGAATTTCTGTCATATTAAAAGCATACGACAAAAAAGACACGAGTTCGCATACTTTAGAAGAGAGCAAGGTGCAAGAGAGTGTTCGGGGTATAGGTACAGTTGAATCCTCACCAAACAATAACATCAATTACTCCCCAAGGCCATCAACTCCTTTGAACGACACTGTTCAATCACATAGCACTGTTTTTGAAATGCAGGAAAGACCTTCTATACATGTCGATTCGGATCCCAATGGTCAAGCAACCCGGCCAATAGATAATATTGTGCGAAAACCATGGTCGAGAAGGAGAGCCAAAAGCTTGTGCCAATTTGGTGATGTTCAGGCCCAGGAAAATCTTCGTTGATCCGGTGTTCAAGAACCCAGACTACAAAACCAATGAATATGATGATTGAGTAAGTAAAATTCATGATTGGTAGCTAAGAAAATATGCAAGAAAATGAAAAGATAAACTGGAGAATTCTCATTGTTTTTCACACACCCAAATGTTACAGTGAGAGCTTATATAGCTTTGTTACAGAAAACTAATTTCTAACATATTCGTAATTAATCTTGCCAGCTAATCAAAAACTGTAACAGACTAACTTCTAGAAGCTGACTAGATTGGCTGCTGACTAGTCAAGCTTACAGCTAACGTATGATAAAACAATGGCTTATAACCGGCCCAAAGGTCCCAGGTCTGAGGCTTCAAGAACTGCCAGGGATTTTTCCTAGTTCTTTTGATAGGCACTATATCCCAGATCCTATATGTACGTATGTCCATGTAAAGTCAACATACAATGACGTACCTGTTTGCTGTATTGGTTATTTCTCCCACTGCAGCATCGTAGTTCTGCCAAGTAACACATATATAACATTGTTTCGGTGAAGAAATTGCATACTAGCTTATTATTCTCTTTTGCCGGACAGTCTCGCAACATAAGTACATGATAAGATATTTATGCTGAAAGATAATCTGACCGCATATTTAAGTAAGAATCAATCTAATCAAAGATCTAAATTTCATAAGAGAATATATATTTTATATTTTTATATGTATATACATACAAGATCAAAGAGGATGCATGTCATATCATCATATGTGTGGACATCCTTTTCTCGGCTACCCTACAATATATATATATATGTAGTTCAGTGATCAGATGCATCCATTGAACTAATCAGATGATTAAACAGCCACACCTTATTAACATAAGTATTTTGATGTTACAATACTCTAGCAAGAGAACATTTTCTTATATATATATATATATATATATATAAACTAAAAGGTTCCACAAGCTATATTTCATTATGTCTAAAATGAAATATATCTAATACCTCAAGTTAAGGGCCCTCTATATACATATATAGGCTAGTTCCCTTCTAAAGAGGGATCCCTTTCAATAAGAAGAAAAATCGAAAATTATATGACCATTTGATTACCATCATTATCATTTCAATGTTTATCGAAAACATTGAATTCATCTTTTTAGTTTGTCATAAATGACTAAATAGGTTTTAATTTGATTAATATTTTATAAGGATAATTAATTCTTAAATAGGAACCTAACATACGGTTCAAATCATTGTAAATCCTATAGGTGTTAAATTACGGTATTGCCCTTAATTTGGTTTGAACCGTATCTTCGGTTCCTATTTAAGATATTGTACTTAATTTGCTTAAAATTATAGAATTGCCCTTAATTTTACACCTAAAATTACGGTATTGCCCTTCATTTGCAGTCCTGTTAATTGTTAATGTGTTATTGAATATATATGCGGATACACTCGCGCACACACTTATTTTTTCTTTGGTAATCAATGATATTTTGTTGAATTCAAGTTTCATGGCTTAGACATATAATATCCTTGTGTAAGTAGAATGTCGCTTGGATATGGTAGGCTATTTAGGTTAATTTTCCAGTGTAATTAGCATTATCTGTTCAACCTTTTAGTTTTAGTTTTAGTTTTTTTATTTTTTTGTGAGAATGCATTTTATTTCACGGCGGCTGTGTTTCTATAATAAATTTTTAACTAGAGTCGTTGATTCTAGTTTAATTAATCTATTTGAATATGTTCCATTAACGAATTTATGTACTTCATCCGTCCTTCAATTTTGCTGAGAAGCCTGAGAACATCTATTTTCAGTAGAATGCAATCTTCATCCTATATAAACTTCATTACCAATTCTGAAGAAGAAAAAAAGGCTTTGAACCAAATCAAAAAGGTTGAACTTTGCTGCTGGGTTGGGGTCTGAGTGGAGAGTTAGGTCATTGGAGGTTGTGAATCATGCTTTGTTCCTAATAGCGACCTTGTTTCCATTTATTTTACTGTTTCATATTCTAAGAGATGTTTCCATTTGTAATTGCTCTAAAGGTTTGTGAGCTTAATGGTAATTCTATATGGTAGCTATAGACTCAGTGAAATTTTTGGTCATTGTTACATGTACTCACTAAGTTGTTTTCTGAGTTAATTACACTTATACCTCCTGAGATTTATCGTCTTTTCACATACATTCCCTGAAAAACTCAAAAAACTAGAGCGAAAGAGGATTTATAGAAGCTCCCGAATGCTCCCATCATTACCTGATGCATTTAGAAATGGTTGTGGAAATGGTAGTGAAAGATGGTTGCTCAAGTGATTTTTTTTTTTTTTATAACGGCGGCAAAGATGGAATATTAGAGGGAAAAATTTTGAGTAGAGTGGGAAAATTGGTGTGGTTTATTCAGAAATCCCCTTTTCTATGGCCCTTCCTCATGGGTGGGGAGGGAGGGCCCAAGTTAAATGGGACTCTCAATTGGCCCATTAGAAAGCCCAGGATTACCATGATATGTGTCTTTCGGCTTTCCTTTTTTGCTTCGCTGCAAATATTTCGTTTTCCCTGTTTAATATATTTTGCATTCCAAAGCCCAAAACAGCTCTATGTCTCCTTGGGCTTTCCTTTTTGGCGGCAAAATTTCGTTTCCTTCTCAAATCAATCCCCATATATATTTCGACCTTCCATGAGTTCCATAACCTAGCTAGAAAAACACTCTTCCCAAAATCCTTGTAAAACTCTGTTACTCTTCATAACACAACCATAACCCCCATCACATATTTTGGGGTCAATTAGATTCATGGGTGATTTCAACCACAATAGTAACAACCACAACATGGTGGACCGAATCAGTGCCTTGCCTCATGACATTCTTGTTAGCATATTGTCTTTCTTGCTGCTGAAGGAAGCACAAGCTACTACTATTCTGTCTAAGAGATGGAGGTATGTGTGGGCGTATACTGAGACTCTCGATTTTGATCATGACAAAACTTTATGCAGACTCTCTGAACTCGAACAAGAAAGTACGTCGATTGGGGTAGTAGTGTGGTGGAACAGCATAGAGGCCCAAATATCAAATGGGTTCGTGTTTATGTAGATCATACGTTGGCTTCAACTTACACTGATAAATGGATTCAATTTGCAATGCAAAAGGGAGTTCAAATGCTTGAGTTGAGGGGATATACTAATAACCACTGGTCTCCTCATATTTCAACTCAGCACTCTAGTGTATACATTGGCTTCTTCAAGTCCCTCAAAGCTCTTGATTTCAACAGTGTTGATGTGGATGGAGAAATTCTCGAGTACTTTTTGTCCAAGTGTCAAGTTCTTGAACGATTATTAGTGTCTTATTCCTCAAATTTGGATAATTTAAGAGTCGTTGGTCTATTGATTTCATTGAAGTATTAAATAATTTTTAATTTAGTTAAATTTTTATAGAAATGATTTTTATAATTATATCTAAAAAAATATAATTTATATCATAAATTTATTAAAATAAAAAAAATCCAACAAAAAAAATAAATTGAAAAAAATAGATAATTTTCCTAAAAAAAACATCCAATTTGTAATTAGCCCTAAAGTTAATTAAAATCTTCAATTAAGCATTAAGCAATCATACGTGTGTGTTTCAACTTTCAAGGCAGCTGCTATTGAATAACAGTACACCAAAAGTAGACCACACAACAATCGAAAAGAGAAAAACGCTAAGTAGAAAGAGACTGATTGATTGACCGTCCCATCACCAAGGGCCGTGATGATTACCAGGGATTAAAGCCTGCCCCATTTTTTAAAAATCCTGATCTCCCACTCACCCACGCGCCCTTACCTATAATTTTTTGTTTTGGTGAATCCCTTACCTATATTTTCACCCATTCTCTCAGGCCAAATTATCAATGTTGTTTTTTTATAAAGGAAATCTATCAATTTTGTCCTGATCAAAATGTCGATAATTTTAATCTCAATAATTATGTTCATGTTGTTTTAGCCATTTGTAATTTAAAATAAATTTTAATTTTTGTCAAATAGTTTGATAGAACAATCTATTCTATCCAATTTATTGATTGGAATAGACAACAAATTTGACGAAAATTGAGATTTATACTTAAATTGAAATTGCAAATAATTGAAGACTTGAAGTAGAGATATATGATTGTTGAGATTAATATTTCGGTCAAACTACAGGGACAAAGCATTTGTCCCCTGTCTTTGTGTGATCGTGAGGTGTCACACACTCTCTTTTATGGAGTGTGGGATTGAAAATTTTCTTTTTCTCTCTACTCCTAGGAGGCTAGGAGTACTGGAATAATTGCTCTCCTCCCTCCCATCTCTTTTCTTTTCACTGAGAAGTACAGGAAGCAACAACACACGCACACATATGATCTCAAACCCTAGCATAGCATATGCAGAGCTAATTTGCTTCTATTCACAATACAACACAAAAGAAAGTGAATAACAGAAAAAGATCATGGAAAATCTAAAAAAAGAAAACCCCAATCTGGAATCTGTGTTTTGCAGCCAGCTTTCCTTACTTGCAAAGTTGTTTTATGTTTTTTCTCAACCACAGCTCTAAAACGATCAAAAGATCTTGTCTATCTGGCAGACTATATATCCTAGCTACATTGGACATTGTGTTGCCCATATATGCTCTCTGGCAGACTATATATCCTAGCTACATTGACATTGTGTTGCCCATATATTCTCTCTCTCTCTCTCTCTCTCTCTCTCTCTCTCTCTCTCTCTCTCTCTCTCTCTCTCTCTCTCTCTCTCTCTCTCTCTTTATAGTACCACTACTCATGTTTGATAAGCTCTCTCTTTATAGTACCACTACTCATGTTTGATAAGCTTAATTATAGCTGAGTCTTCTATGCGGCTCACTCTTAATTATATATATGCTAACCTGCTAGGATTAATGCAATCTTGTACATAGGTTCTTCTGCCTCTCGGACATGCATGTAATATGTATGTATGCATGGTTATAAAAAATTAGTGGATTAATAATCATAACATTAATTATGTGTTGTACTGTACATACAAAAAAGTGAGTAGATAAAAATTGCCCTGCATCAACAGCTAGCGCAAATGGTCCTTTTACCAAAGTTTTGCGCATTAATTCTAGTGTATGAAATGTCATTGTACATTTAAGAGATTTTCAGAAGACTAGCAGGAGTATATATGGTATCCACTCACTATAGTAGAAATTAATTGAAACCGCACATAGTATGAGTAAATTATCACAATGGTACTTGAAGTTTCCTTATTTTTTGAATTATATAATCTACAAACTTTTACTTATGTATTACTTAAATCTATTTCATCAATTTCATTCATTTTTTCTATTAATTTTAGCCACTTAAGTACTTAACACGTGACTAAAATTAACAAAAAAAAATGAAACTAACAGAATAGACTTAAAAATTCATTGTTTATAGAATTCAAAAAATACGTTCGCAAATTAAAGTTGTACTCAAGCTTAAGTTCAAGGCCATGCTACAGTGACTCTATGATCCATATATATGGATAAGGAATAATTTCAAGGATATATCAGGATTCATAAAGACAAATTTGTAAGAGCATGTGCAATGATTGTGGTCATTGATTATAGAATTCAAGTTTTATTGACCATGTCAATAATTGAATTGACATAAAACAGTTTTACTGCAATGATTCAAGTCAATTACATAAGTTAATATCTATATATTTTTTAATCACTCTTTGTATATTCTTTTACAAATTAAAATCAATAAATGTATTTATTTAAAATATTATACTATTGAAAATGTCTCACTAAAATTGTTCAAATGAGCCAAATATTTAATATTTTAAATAATTTTATCCAAAACAATATAAAATTTCGACAAAAACAAATGGTAAGAGTGAAAATATGAGATGAGTTTTGACCAATAAAAAGTCGCCAATTGTACACTCTCTCTCTCTCCTCACATGCATCTTATTTTCAAGTGGATCCAACTTTTTCTTGGCATTTGTGAAGTTAATTTCAATTTGCGAGATAAACTTCCCTGTAACAAGAATTTGTATCTTAACCCAACAACATGATGCCACATATGTTATTATATTTCATCACATAAAATTTTCTCTAATTTTAAGACAAAACTTATCTCTTAGGATATCAATTCAGCCATTATCCCTGCTATGAGTAAGTTTTTTTTTTTTTTTTTTTTCAATTTGCATATCAATTTTTTGACTCAATTTTATGCAGTATACGTGTTTGGCATATCTATATTTTAATTTTAGAAGATTTATTTTATTTTAATAATTTGTAATAAGAAGTGTATTAGTTTTAGGGATTTTTCTTAGATTTGGTAAGATAGGATTTTAATTAATATTTTAGATTTCGTTTTAATTACGATTTTTGTCACCCAAGTATGTTTGGTGCCTAAGTAATGTAAGCCCTATAAATATGGGTTCTTATACTTTTTTTAGGGGTGGTTGATAATTAATAAAATTTGAAAAAAGATGATTTCTCTTTTTCCTATTTTTCTGATATAGTAGTTTAAAAAATTATCAGTCTAATAGAAGTCTTTATTTTTTGCCATTCTCGATGTAGAGAATCAATAGATCTAAGGTAAGTTGCATGTGTTTCGAAGAATCGTATATCTTTCATCCGCCGCACACTGCATCACAATTCTTGGCTTTTGATACCCACATCAATTGAGAAGGACTTACATGTCCCCGGGATACCAGCTGTGGTATCCCTCTCTCTCTCTCTCTCTCTCTCTTTCTTTCCTTCTCCTCTCCTTTTTCTCTTTTTCTCTCTCTGCCGTTACACAAGCCTACCCCTATCATAAGGGCATGCAAGTTATTCTCATATCAATTTAATTTTTGACCTTGACACTCTATTGCAAACTTTTTTTTTTTGCCAAGAACTCCATTGCAAACTTTTTTTCTTCAAAAATGTCAATAAATTGAAATTGACATTGACATTGAGACTTCATTGCACATGCTCTAAGGAATTGCCATAGAGTCAAACAAGCCTTTGTAGTATGAAAGCGAGAGAAAGAGAGAGAAAGGGAGAGAGAGATGGGTGCAATGCATATATGGTGTTTTATTGCACAACGATACATACAATACTGTTTGAAGATTTTCTCATTCCCCCATCTCTCATATCTCTCTCCTAGATAGAGAGAGAGAGACGTGCATTTGCAGTGATAAGGTTCATTTGAATTTTATTGCAATAAATTGAAATAAAAGTAAAAGAATAACTTGCAATGATAGAGTTCATTTTAAATTGGGGATCAATAGTTTATTTTAAAGATAATAAATATGAACTCTTAATGTAAAATTTATTTCAATAAGCTAACCTAATATGTGACAAAATATATATCTACAGATCTCTTCTGTTGACATATGAATTACAATATATTTTCTTATCTTTCATTTTATATTTTTGAATTAAATTACTATAATTAAAATTGTAGTTTAGTGTAATAGATACTAAAAGAGTTCACACAATTGAACTATTAAAACAACTATTGCACAATCTATGGGAATGCTCTAGTGCAATGCATATATGGTGTTTTATTGCACAACTATACATGCAGTAATGTTTGAAGATTTTCTCATTCCCCATCTCTCTGATATTTCTCTCCCTTGAAAATTCGAGATATTCTCTTTTGAATTTACGTGACTTAGAGGTTAAAAGATGTCAGGGTGAGGAAGTCAGACAGAAGGATAGTAAAGTCACATTACTACTCATCACACCCTCTGCCTCCACTGTACTTCCCCCCAGTCTCTCTCTCTCTCTCTCTCTCTCTCTCTCTCTCTCTCATACACACACAACAGAGTCTATTCTGTAGCATATAACGAGAGCGTACTTTGCAAGAACCAGATCTAGAAATTTTCTGAGAGTCCAAACGGCTAGCTTGAAAAACCTAATGCTCTAGATCAAGATTTGATAAAAAGACCAATGTCCCTCATTTGCCTTATTTGCGAGCTCTTTATTTTTTGGTCATTTAGCAAGCTCATTTGGATGAGTACGTGGGAAAAAGAACTCCCAGAGTTAACGAAGAAGAAAAGGGTACGTCCTCTAACTTCTAACTTTGTCCAAGGCAATGTAAAAATGGCATCTTTGTTCTTCATTCCCATATATATATATATGTCTAACTAGCAACTAGTATCAAACTGTGTCTTTGTTTAAATCGTTTGTTTTTTTTTTTTTTTTGGGTCAATTAAATTCATAGGGAGATGACAACAACTTGGTGGATCGAATCAGTGCGTTGCCTGATGAAATTCTTGTTGGCATACTATCTTTCTTGCGGCTAAAGCAAGCACAAGCTACTAGTATCCTTTCTAAGCGATGGAGGTATGTTTGGGCGTTTATTCCGACTCTCGATTTTCATGCTCAGCAAAATCTACGCAAGTTGATGATACTCGAACAAGGCCAGAGAACAAAAGTTGGAAATCAGAAGGTACGTCGATTGGGTGAATAGTGTGGTGGAACAGCATAAATCCTCAAACATCGAACAATTCAGGGTTGGTTTTGATCTAGATAAGAGTTTTACAAGGTCCATTAATAAATGGATTCAATTTGCAATGAAAAAGAGAGTTCAAATTGCCTGAGTTGAACTTGGAGATGCATAGGGCTTTCAGTAGACCTAAACGTTATCAAACCTATACGTTTCCCGACGACCTTTTTGGTGTCATTATTCCAAGTCTACACCCTAGCGTATACATTGGCTTTAACTCCCTCAAAACTCTTAAATTCAAACATGTAGACGTGGGTGGAGAAGTTCTTGAGTACTTTTTGTCCAACTGTCCAGTTCTTGAACGATTATCAGTGTTCCATTCCTCAAATTTGGGTCAGCTAAGAGTTGTCGGTCCATCGATTCCACTTAAGTATTTAAAGATAAAAAGATGTTACAACGTCATAAGTATTGAGATTCGTGATGCAAATCTTGTTTCATTTTGCTATGATGGAGATAAGATGAACTTGCTTCTTAAGAATTTGCCGCTTCTTGCTGAGGTATCCATTGGAAATTTACATGATTTCGGTAGGAACGGGTACAGTAGTGATGTCTTAAAGTTTGCCTTCACCCAACGTTCATGCTGTCTTTCTCAGCTACAGTTTCTCAAACTGCATGAAAAACTGGTTAGCATTCTCAACTGTTATGTGTTGGTTTTCCTTTCGTTCTGTTGGATTGTGTTAGTGCCTTACTCCTTATTTGGTACTTTTCAGTTCTACAATGAGAATCTTATATTTCCTATACTAGCAAATCTGAAGCATTCGGAATTAGCAATTTGTGACGATGATAGCTTCATTCTTCTTCAATTAACTTCTTCTTTAAGGCTTCTCCTACTTACACAAACTTGTGTTGCATGTATGCATCCTTACTTGGTAGATTACTTGCAGAACTTTGTATTTGTACGTGCACTTTGGGAGATTGTGTGGATGAGATCAACGTACTGATGGTTTTGATATAGGTCATGATACAATGTGATGCATCTTTCTAATTGTCTTGTCCTTATTATGTGTTATTCATTTTACTTCTTCTGTTTAATAACAAATCCATGTTTAATATTGCTATGAAATGAGATCAAAGAATAACAAGATAAAAGGATTTTATGACTCTAGACCTAATTCAATAGTTCAATCCATGTTCAATTAGAGTTGTTGATTCTAGTTTAATTAATCCATTGGAATATGTTCCATGAACGACCTTATGTACCTCATCCGTCCTTTAGTTTTGCTGAGAGCATCAATTTTAGGTAGAATTCACTTCACTATCAATTCTGAGTATTAAATATAAGTATTAAATTTGGAATTCAACTTAATTTTCAACCAAATGGTAGTCAATTATACGCACACGTCATTTGAAAATAATGATTTTAGGGAATTGATTTATATGCCTCAGGTATAATGGTCCATTGAGACTATTTATGAGTGACAATGTTTTTAATCCATGGTTAGACTGTTCTGCCCATTTATTATATATACATTTTCATATTTTATGAGATTTGTTCACTTGTATTAATTGTTCTAAAGGCTTTAGAGCGTAATGGTAATTCTATTTGGTAGCTACAAACTCCGTGAAACTTTTGGTTATTGTTACATGTACACAGTAAGTTGTTTCCTTGGTGCAGTTGCAATACTTATCAGACGTGAGAGAAAGAGCATTTATAAAAGCAGCCAAATGCTCCCATCAGTACCTCAAGGTTGTGGAAATTGTAGGGTATGATGGTCGCTCAAGTGTTTTTGAATTGTTCCAGTACTTGACAGAGACTGCTGTTAAATTGGAGAAATTTGTTGTTAGTCCTACCTGGAATATGTGGTTTTCTGGTCTTCCAGGAAGCTACTTTACAGGAATTTGGAGGGAAGAAAATAGTCAGGAAAATAGGCAGAAGCTTAAAGAAATACTGCCTTCAAATGTAGAATTGATCTGGCGAAGTGCAGTGCGTACGCCTTAATTTATCTAGAAATTGTAAAGTGCCACTACTACAAAAATGGTTAATCTTGGCGGACAATGCTGGCGGATTAGAGTCATATATCCGCCACAAATACTTAAGAATTCTTGGCGGAAGTTATTATCCGCCAGGACTAAGTGAAAGAAACAGTCTCGCGCCTCACTCAATCCTGGCGGTCCAAACCGTCGGGATTGAGTGCTTAACCTAATCCGCACCCTCTTTCTTCTTCTCCTTCCTTTTCTCTTCTTCCTCGCGCTGCATCTTCCTCCTTCTTCTTTTTCTTCCTCCCCTTCTCTTCTTCCTCGCGCTCGATTCCTTCTATTTCCTCCATCTTCTCCATCTTTCTTCTTCCTCCTCATCTGCCACCACCGCGCTCGGCTCCGGCTCCACGTCCACACTCGGCTTCGGCTCCGGTAATCTCTCTCTCTCTCTCTCTCTCTCTCTCACTCTCTCTCTCTCTCTTATTTTTGATTTTATTTTCAAATTTTGTTAAGTTTGTTTTTGATTTTGTTTTATAATTTGTTAGGTTTATCCAAATCTTCTCAAATTTCTTGTCTCAGAGGCCAAGATCTACTTCATTCTTCAATTGTTTGGGGGTATGCCGAATTTGATTTTTGTATATACTAGATTATATTTAATTTTTGTATTTGTATATTCATTTTCATTATTGTTATATATGTGAGTTTTTGTGTTTTTTTTTTTTTTGCAGGCCAGATAAGTGGTGATTTTGGTGCAGCAAGATTTAAGTGTTGATTTGGATTTTGCAACAAGGTTTTTCTATGAGTAGCTTGGATATTTTTTATTTTATTTTATATGTTGATGTGTTGAAATATGTTAATATATGTTAGATATGTTAAAAATTATATATACTTGATTTAATTGATATATATATATATGTATATGTTAGATTTGTGTTCATTTTTTGCATTGTATGTTAGTGTTAATATATTATTAGGGTAGGGAGTATAATATTAATTATTTAGCTAACATACAATTATTAGGGTAGTATATATGAAAAATGTTAGTATTATGTTAGTGTTCATGTATCAATGTTAAAAATAAAAATAATAGGAGAAATAAAAAAATGCAAATTTTTGGTTAAATAGATAAATAAAAATATAACATATTAGTGAACTTAATTTATTCATTTGTTCTATTTCAAATTAAAAATAAAATCGACTGAAAATTTTTAAAAATTTGGGTTAATTAAATAAATAAATATAGAACAACTTATTTGTAGATATAATTTATTTGTTATAGTTCAAATAAAAAAAAAAAGGTTAAGTAGATTAACAAACATATAACTTATTTGTGAATATTTTGTGAATTTAATTTATTTGTTTGACATATTTAAATAATCATAAATTATTATTGAATATTTTTTGAATTTAATCTAATAGGTATGAATAGGTATGCCTACATGATAGAGATTGAAAGATTGTAGGCGTCAGGGTCTAGAGTTTTCATCTAAGAGGTAAAGCATGGATAGGACTTGGTTGACGATTCCGCGACAGTTAGAGGCATACGTAGATGGAATTAATTTGTTTTTTGATCAAGCAGCTGCGAATGGTGTTGGGCCAGATAAATTCAAATGTCCGTGTAAAAAATGTTGCAATAGATTTATTTTTAGAAGACAAACTATTGTGGATCATCTTGTTTGACATGATATGGATAAAGATTACAAAAAAGCTTGGTGGCGGCATCATAGGGAGTCTAATATTGGAGAGCCAAATTTAAGGGAGATAGAAGATGATGTAGGAGGAGAGATAGATGGTATGCATGATTTTCTTAATGACATATTTGTTCAACCAGTAACGGAAGAAGAGGTTGGGTCATCGACACAACCTACTATCGTGGATGGGCGTCCAACAGAGGCCGAAAGTTTTTTCAAGTTGCTTGAAGAGGCAAATTAAGAGTTGTATCCTGGTTGTAAAGAGTTTAAGAAATTGGAGGCCGTTGTAAGATTGTACCAGATCAAGTGTTTAGGGAGTTTGCCGGACAGTTTATTCACTACGTTACTAGAGTTGGTTAAAAAGAATGTTGCCTGATGGAGATTGTTTGCCTGACTCGTGTTATAAGGCAAAGAAACTTATAAATGGGTTGGGTCTCACATATGAGAAGATTGATGCATGTCCCAATGATTGCATGATATATTGGAAAGACACCTCAAAATTGACGGCATGTTCGGTTTGTGGCAAATCAAGATATAAAGATAACAAAGAAGATGATACATCTAGAAAGAAAGTCTCAGCTAAGGTTATGTGGTACTTCCCTTTAAAATCGAGATTGAAGAGGTTTTATATGTCGAAACATATTGCTGAACATATGAGATGGCATGCAACTGAATGTCTCAAGGATGGGTTTATGAGACATCCGTCAGATTCTCCAGCATGGAAGCATTTAGATAATTTGTACCCTAACTTTGCGTCAGAAATTCGAAATGTGCGTTTAGGGCTGGCAAGTGATGGATTCAATCCTTTTGGCCATATGAGCAATGCCTATAGCACATGGCCTGTGGTGCTTTCTGTTTACAATTTGCCTCCATGGATGTGTATGAAGCAACCAAATTTATTATTGTCCTTGTTGATTCCAGGACCGACAAGTCCTGGAAATGACATCGATGTGTATTTGCGACCATTAATTGATGAGTTGAATGAGTTGTGGGAGGTTGGCACTACCACGTATGATGTATTTTCAAACCAAACTTTTACGATGAAGGCTGCTGTGTTATGGACCATTAGTGATTTTCCAGCTTATGGAATGTTGTCTGGATGGAGTACGAAGGGATATAAAGCATGTCCGCATTGCATGGATGATAATGTATCTGAACATTTGCCTGTGAGTCATAAGATTTGTTATTTAAGGCATCGAAGATTTTTACCAATTGGGCTAGGTTTCGAAGGGAACAAGCAGCATTTAATGGTCATCGAGAAGATCGTCAGGCACCAAGACAGTTGAATGGGTTACAATGTCTTGAACAACTATCTAGTTTGAGGTTTACTTTTGGAAAACATGACCAAAATGCTCATGTTGGACAAAGAAGACGAAGGCCTTCAATTTCTAGAAGTAATAACGGTCAGTGGAGAAAGAAAAACATATTTTTTGAACTACCCTATTGGAGGCATCTTTTGATCAGACACAATCTCGATGTCATGCATATTGAAAAGAATGTATGTGATAATGTGGTTGGAACATTGTTGGATATTGCGAAGAAGACAAATGATGGATTGGCTGCACGTGCAGATCTTGAAGTCTTGAATATAAGACATAGTCAACACCCTCGTAGAGAAGGAGATAAAACATTTTTGCCCCCGGCAATATTCACATTGAGCAAAGAAGAAAAAACCTCATTTTGCAAAGTGTTGTCTACTATTCGGGTTCCTGATGGATATTAAGCAAATTTGTCTCGATGTGTGAATGTGAATGAGAGGAAAATAAATGGGTTGAAAAGCCACGATTGTCATGTTTTAATGCAACAATTACTCCCGCTTGCGATACGTGGTGTGTTACCCAAATCTGTCACTATGGTTTTACTAGAGTTGAGTACTATCTTTAGACAGTTGTGTAGCAAGAAGGAAACTGAGGCAGCATTCAATCAACTAAGCTCTAGAATTGCATTGACCTTATGTCAGATGGAGAAGAGTTTCCGTCCTTCATTTTTTGATGTCATGGTGCATCTCCCAATTCACTTGGCAAATGAAGCTGTTATTGTAGGACCAGTTCAATATAGATGGATGTATCCCATTGAACGGTAATGGTCATTTCTTTATGCTTAATTTGCATAAATTTTAGTTTTGATTCTCTAATATATTTTTTTTTTCATGTTGAATATTTAAGGTATTTGCAAACATTGAAGCGGTATGTGCGAAATAAGAGTCGTCCTGAAGGTTCTATTGTTGAAGGGTATTTCGTTGATGAGGGTTTATCTTTCTGTTACATGTACCTTGGAGATGTTGATACTCGTCGTAATCGTAAAGGTCGAAATGCAGATGGTATTGGACGTGGAATATGTGGGGGGTTATCAATTTTTTACTCCACAGGTCAATATTTAGGTTCAGGTGAAAATGTGGAGCTTGATCTAAATGATAGGAATCAATGCCACAGATACATTCTTGATAATTGTGATGAAGTGATCCCTTTTAGAAGGCAACATGAGGACTTTTTGAGAGATAAATATCGAAGGGAAAGGTTCACTAGGCGACAAATTATGGAGATAAGCAAGAAGAAATTTCCTGAATGGTTCAAGAAACATGTAAGAATTCAATTACTAAGTTTCTACATCATGTCACTAATATTAGTTTTTACCTAATGTTTCTACATCATCTTTTTCACAGATTAATGCAAGGTTTTATGCTAATGATCCGTTAATATCCGATGACTTGCATTGGCTTGCTAATCCTCTTCGTACACTTGTGACGAAATACAAAAGCCACGTTATTAATGGTTTTAGATTTTGAATAAAATCGGTGGATGATAATCAAAAGAATCAAAATTGTGGTGTATTTGTTCCTGCAAATATTCCGGGTGGTGTTGGGCAAGTTAATTGCTATGGTGTTGTCACAGATATTGTGGTCCTACCGAGGCAGAAGATATGGGTTGTTGTGTGATGTTGTTTAAGTGTGATTGGGTTGATAGTGGAAGTCCTAGGGGTATGAAGAGAGATCAGTATGGTTTTATCTTTGTGAACTTCAATCGATTGGGATTTAGGGATGACCCTTTCATACTAGCTTCACAAGCAATGCAAGTATTTTATGTTGCAGATTTGATTGAAACAGATTGGCATGTAGTGGTCCGAACGCATCCGAGGGATTTTTTTGATGTATTAGAGGATAAAGATACAATTGATGATTATACTATACCAAATCTGGATGATCAGGTACTTGACAATGAAGATATGCAAACAAGGGTTGGCGTGGAAGAGACACCTTTTGATGAAGCATTACCTTTGCCCACTGAATTGGTTAATTCAATTGCTGACAATGAGCTTGATGATGATATGGATGCTTAAATTAATTGTTTTTTTTTTTTGGGTGTTGTTTTGTAATTAAGAACTCTTATGTAATATTTTTTTATTATTGAATTTTTTTTGTGCTGGACTAGGTCCCGTGGTTTTTACCTTTCGAGGGTTTTCCACGTTAAAATATATTTGTGTGTTTATATATTGGTTTTATAGCAATTTAATTTAATTTAATTAATTAATATTTATGTAGTATGTATTTGGTGGTGTATATATATATATATATATGGTTAATTATAATTTATTTAGATGAGTGATAATGAAGAACATATGGACGAGCACCACGATGAGCAAGTTGAGACTAGTTCAAATGGTAAGATATAGTTTGTTTATATAAAGTTTTTATTTATTCTATTATTTACAATATTTTTGTCATTCATGTATATTAATTTGGATTAATATGTAGCAATGCCTCAAAAGAGAAGAAGTGGTCCCGGAAAGATTAAGTGGGCTGGTAAAGATCATAGGGGTAAATAGTATTGTGAATTTAGTTCGAGCGGGAAATGTATTTCTCAAAATAGTATAGAGTTTTCGAAGTTTATATCTTTTGAAGTAAAAGATCTCAATAATGTTCCTATACTGCATGATTGGAGATTGGTTGAAGAAGAAACAAAGAACACTTTGTGGGACAGAATACGGATATCAATTTATTTTTTAAAAATGATATTAAAAGTAAAATGCCTGTAAATATTTACTTATAATTGTTTTTTTTATGGATATAGGTCACTATCACTTTTCATGATGAAGATTTGGTAAAAATGCTCGTGATTAAGACCATGACTTTGCACATTGCTAAACATGCTTATAAAGAGTACAGATCATATTTGAAATGGAAGTACTACACTGGCAGGACAGGTCAGCGGCGGCTGAGATGCCCCAATAATGTAGATCCTGTGCAGTGGGCGAAGATGGTGGAATATTGAGATAACCCAAAAACTCAGGTGACAACCTTTAATCAAATATTTAATAATACTAGTATGTGCAATTATAACTAATTTATATTCTGTTTGACCTTTTAGGAGTTTGCTGTGAAAAATAAAGGTAATCGTTCTCAACAAACGATGAGCAATACATCAGGATCGTGGACATTTGAACGTCTTTGTGAAGATTATGTGAGTATAGTTAATTTTTTTTTCATCTTATTGAGTTACAATTTTATTTAATTAGGGCACATAAATATATTCTAAATCCATGTTAATAATTAATGGTTTAAATTTGTAGAAGAAGAAGCATGGAGTTGAACCTGATCCCGTTACTTTCTTTCGTGTCACCCACACGCGCAAAGACAGTAGTTGGATTGATGTGCCATCGGAGGAGAGAGGGGTAAATATTATACTAGTTTTTTTTTTTTTTTTTCTTTAATGTGTATTATATGTTCTTAAATCTTACTTACAAATTTATCTAAATATTTGTTTATTAGATGTCTATGGAGAATTCTGTTGAGTCACGGGTTGAGTCTGGAGCGGATGACACTTCTGAACTTCGCACAGAAGTGTATGTTGAGGAGATGGGTCCTGAGAGGAAAAATAGAGTTCGGCTCTATGGACATGTGGTGACACCTGAAATGGTGCCTTATGCTAGGGCTCAATCTAGTAGTTCTTCTCGGAGATCATCGAAGACTAGAGAAGCTCTTTTGGAGGCACAGTGCCTCGAATGGCAGAAGAAGCAGGAGGCTATGCAGGCTAAGCAGGATGCCCAAGATGAGGCAATTGAGCTGTTAAAGACTCAGCTACAGTAGCAGCAACAGCAACAGATGATGATGTTTATGCAGCATCAACATCAAGTGATGATGCAGCCACAGACACACCCGCAAAGCTTGCATCCACAACAGCCTTCTAGTCAGAGTCAGCCTCCACATTCTCCCTATGGAATGTTCTCAATACATCCTATGTACCAGGTGCCATTTATGCCTCAGTCACCTTTATAGATGCCTATGTATCGGCCAGAGGTACATTCTCAGCCATCTCCTGGTGGGTCACATCATTCTACGGGTGTTGGATTTTCTGGATTGCTTTCCGGCAATTTAGGTGATGATGAATTTATGAGACAGTTTGGTCCGCAGGGAGGATCAGGGTCACATTCAGCTTCTGCTGCTGAACTTGAGTAGATTATTTTTGTTTGCCTACTTTATCTTATCTCTATTGATGAAACAATATTATTTGACATGTATTGTTAGTTGAAGGATTTTATCTTTATTAGTATATAATTATTATTTGAAATGTTTTATATTAATTATTTCAAATTTTATTTTTTTTATTTTTTTTTATTTATATTCAATAATCCTGACGGTTGTATCCGCCAGGAAAGAATTTTTCTAATATATTTTATTATCAATGCCGGCGGATATATTATCAATGCTGACGGATATATCCGCCACGAATTAATTAATGCCGGCGGATATATCCGCTACGAATTAAGTAATGTCGGCGGATATATCCGCCACGAATTAATTAATGCCGGCGGATATATCCGTCACGAATTACTCAATGCCGGCAGATATATCCGCCAGGAAAAGTTGAATGCCTTGTCAGCGTTAAATGGTATTCCTGGGGGATTTGGACATTTGTCCGCCAGGAAAAGTGTTTTTGCCTGCGGTTTTAATCCTGGCGGAGACCCTATCCACCACTGTTGTATAATCCTGGCGGATTTGGCTATTTGTCCGCTAGCAAATTGTTATTCCTGGCGATTTAGTTCCGCCAGGAATAAGTGATTTTGTAGTAGTGTGCTTTCTCTATCATTATGTGGTTTAGTGGGGATTATTGTATTGAGATTGTGGAGAGGCCTCTGTATTGCTAATTTGCTCATGTTGGTAAGCTTTTAAGATTATATGGTGCTTGGGATCCTATTTAGTATGTAAGACCTTTTGTTTTTTGGCCAAATATTTAGTATCTAAGACCTTAAATCTTTGAAAAGAAGCACAATGTTATAATTCTACCCCAATGGTCATGACTTTATTTCTCCCTTTTTTTTGCTTTCACCTACAACTAAACCCTATTAGCTCATGTTGGTAAGTTTTTAAGATTATATGGTGCTTGGGATCCTATTTAGTATCTAAGACCTTAATCTATGAAAAGAAGCACAATGTTATAATTCTAGCTCAATGTTCAAGACATTATTTCTCCATTTCTTTTGCTTCTACCTACAACTAAACCGGTGAATGTTTGTAATTATTGAAACAAAAAATTATTAATGCCATAAAGTTTATTACATGGTATAGTGGTGATCTGATTAAAGTTTAGTTTGATACTGCTGTGAGAAAAAATACATAGGAAAAATAGTTGTGTAGTAAAATTGTAAAACAAGTGTAAAGTAAAACAATTGAATGTTTGATAAATTATGTTTTCAAAAGTGTCGTAAGTGCAAATAACAATATTAATGTGTTTGGTAAATTTTATTGTAAAATTGTTGTAACCGTGTATAATTACCAAAATTGATATGACGTTGAAAGTGTTTCAAAAGAGGAATAATCTTTTGTCATTTTGAATAAAAATTGAGGGTATATTGGGGCAATTCAAAATTTTTATTAATGGGGCTCACAACTTTCATTCACAACAATTTTGAAAAGTATGTGGATAACTGTTTTTTAAAACTATAGTGAGTGACTTAGAATTGTGAAGCCCTACAACTTTTGCTTTAGTGGAAATTGCACTTTGGTCCATTTATTTTTCATTTAGTTTCATTTTGGTTTACGTTCTTTTTTTCGTTCCATATTGATCCCCTAATTTTGTGATGTGTTCCATTGTGGTCCAAACCATTAAATGAGCACAAACATTTGTCTATTTTAGTCATGTGCCGCGTAGGGGTGTTGTTGTGGGCTAATATGGAACTAAGTGAGGATTTAGTGGACCACAACAGTGCCTCATATGCGCAGGACATTACTAAAATATATAGTTTTTTGTGCTAATTTGACGTTTTGGATCACAATGGAAAATGTCACAAAGTTAGTGGACCAATATGAAACGAAAAAAATATCGTGGACCAATAATGAAACTTTCTAAAGAAAAAGTGGATTAAACCGTTGTGAATGATTTAAAATTGTCATCTACAATAGTTTTTTGTTGTCCAACTATAATCTCAAATGAGCCCTAATTATAAGAAGCGTGACAATTCTGAGTGATAGGAGAATTCAGTAAAATGGTACATATTGAGAGACAGGTGAAGAACAATGTATTTAATGGTTAAATTTGATGCAATTGTTGACTGAAATTCAATACCCAAGAAATTCGAGTTCTAATCACTTTTTGGAAATCAAATCCAAGAAATAGAATGATTATGCAGGAAGATCTATATTCCAGGCTTATTGCCTCTCAAAATTTGTTCCGATGAGTAATAAGCAATGGACTTTATATATACATATATAAAAAAACCATGGCAGCCAAGGGTTATGTGTAGGAGACGAATTCATCAGGAAAAAAAGGTCAATGTTCTCCTTTATTTTATTTTTTCTAAAGTTAAATGTTCACATACTACAATTTAAATGAAAAACAAATCTAAAATTATTGTAGACTATTAAATTTTATAACGAGATTAATGTCATTTTGGTCTCCAGACTATTACATTCGTATTAATTTGGTTCACATACTTCTAATTTGGAAAATTATAGACTCTGATTTTTTCAATTTTGTCAATCGAGGGTATTCCGTCAATTTACACATTTTTTATCCAAATTTACGTTTGCATAGCACTATGTGCCAATCGTGTAGGGTCTTTTTTTAGGGCAAAATGGTCTCTTCCATTTATATATTACCTTTTTTTCTCTCATGCACCATTTTTCCTTCCTTCATTTCCCTCTAAATTTGGATAAAAAATGTGTAAATTGACAAAATAACCTCAATCGGTAAAATTGAAAAGGTTAAGGTCCTTAATTTTTCAAATTAAAAATCTGTCGATCAAACTGATACAAGTGTAATAGTCTGAAAACTAAAATAACGTTAACTACTTTTATAATAGACACGTGGCACCTTAAAATAAAAGACTTAGTTAAGTTATGACTTAGAAGATTAGCTAGCTTAGGAAAGTATCCGGATCCATTCCGGACTAACATTTATTCTGCCCACCCCTGCCCATTGCTCCATTCATTCCAGTTTAATCCACGCTTGCCTTTTTATCTCCTTGTTCTCTCTCGGCTGCTCAGAAGCAAAGCAAAGCAAGAAATTTTCTCTAAGTCCAAACAGCTAGCTTGAGAACCTCAAGCTCTAGATTAGTATGATGGAAAACCCACTGACATTTTTAATGAAGAAAAGGGTAAGTCCACTAACTTCTCAATTTAAATGAAACTATAACAATTGAATCTTTGTTTTTCATTCCTTTGGTTTGGTTTTCTAATTATCCTGTGCGTCATTTGCATTTTTAACTTATTTTAATTTGTTCCACACTCCTCAATATTATGAACAAATTCAATAATATATAAGAAGGGTCATTTACAAATAAGTTAATAAAAAGTTTCAATATTACAAATACTTCAATAAACTATTTCAAAATACTATTATAGTTAACACTAACTAAAATATAATAAACCACATTACAGATTGTACAAAAGAGGACATAATTATAAGAAATTACGTGCACTGCCATTGGTAAAAAATACCAGTCAATAAAAAATTTCAATATTACAAATATTCGGTTTGTCGGCGTTTATATTATAGTTTAGCTCAGAGATTTTAGACCCCTCCACCAAGCCCATTTTATACCTTAGGAGAAGATGAGATCAAAAAATGGGGATTTACCCTTACAAATCGGGAAAGGAAGCAACGGCGATCACTGGTTGCAGCGATTGCTTATGTAAAAAAAAGAAGGGCAAAAAAATAAATGAACGAAATCAATATTTAAAATAAATTAGGTACTGGCTGAACCATTGACTAAAATGTAATTTGTGATAATATCCAATTGATCATTTTAGAAACTCAAATTACATGTTGACTAATGTGTAATTTTCAAATGTTTTATTAACTTATTTGTAATTTGCTAAATATGAGAATCGTGAAAGAGAGAAGATTACCTTACCTGGGTAACACTCTTCAGTCCTCAGTCCTCAGTCCTTTTTTAACATTGTTTTATTTTATGTTTTTGGATCAATTAAATTCGTAGGGTGATTACAACTTGGGTAAGAGAAAGAAAAATAAGTGTGCCAATAACAACTTGGTGGACGGAATCTGTGCGTTGTCTGATGAATATTAGTATAGTGTCTCTCTTGCCCCTAAATGAAGCAGCAGCTACTAGTATCCTTTCTAAGCGATGGAGGCATGTGTGGGAGTCTATTATGACTCTTAACTTTGATATTGATGAGAAAACTTTATGCCTTTTTGGAAGACTCAAACAAGAAGAACCAGAGTTGGAAATCAGAAGGTACGTCGATGGGGTGAATAATGTGGTGGAACACCATTAATGAGGCCCAAACATCCAACAATTCAAGGTTTGTTTTTATCTAGATCATAGGTTTTCAAGTTCCATTGGTAATTCGATTCAATTTGCAATGAAAAAGGGTGTTCAAGCTTGAGTTGGACCTGTTCCGGGTTTACACTGGACCTAATACTCTAATGGTCGAAGCTATACGTACTTTTCCGCACCACCTTTTTGGTATTAGTAAAGGATCTGGCTTGAAACACTTGTGTCCTGATATTCCATGTCCACACCCTTGTGTATACACTGGCTTCAAGTCCCTCAAAGCTCTTCATTTCAAAGGTGTTGGTGCATGTGGATGGAGAAGTTATAGGGTACTTAATTATGGACACTACTTGGGTCACCCCGTGGGGGGTACCCCAATGTCACCCCTCCCTCTAAAATCGTAATTTTGGTAATACCGGCGTATGATCGGAACCGTTCACTTTTTAGATCACTTATTACAGATCATCTCTGCAAAAAATCAACTCAATCATAAATCATTTGGTTATATAATTATTGTTGATTAAATATAAAAAATCAACGGTTAATTTGGTCAAAAAATCATTCTTTAATTAAAAACCATTAATTTTTTTCTACTTAATTGACAACAGTTATATAACCAAACGATTTCCGATTGATTTGATTTTTTACAGAAACGATCTTTAAAAATCAAATTTTAGGGGGATGGGGTGACCTTGAAATACCCCTGGAAGTGACCCAAATATTTTCCCTTAATTATTGTATGTCTAACTCTCTAGGACGTTCTTGATGATTATCAGTGTTCTTTTCCTCGAATTTGGATTATCTAACAGTTGTTGGTCCATTGATTCCATTGAAGCACTTAGTGATAGAACGTTGTGACAACATCAAAAGTATTGAGATTTGTGATGCAAATCTTGTTTCATTTATTTATGATGGAGATGATATAAACTTGTTTCTTAGGAATGTGGCGTTTCTTGTTGAGGTATCCATTGGTCGTACCCCCGTAACCATGATTTCTTAGAGGTTGGCTTCATTCAACTTTCATCATGTCTTTCTCAGCTACAAATTCTTAAACTCCATCAAAAACTGCTTAGTATTTGGTTTGTCATGTATTGTTTTTGTTTTCTTTCTGTTGGATTATGTTAATGCCTGACTCCTTGTTTGGTACTTGTCAGTTCTACAAGGAGAATCATGTATTTCTTATACTAGCAAATCTGAAGCATTTGGAATTAAGATTTGGTGGACATGATAACTTGATTCTTCTTCATTTAACTTGTTTCATTAAGGCGCGCTTCTCCTTACTTGCACAAACTTGTATTGCAGGTATGTACCCTTACTTAGTAGATTACAAAGTAAAAATTTACATTTGTATGTGCACTTTGGGTTATTTTGTTTATGAGATTCACAGATGGTTATGATATAGGGCACTTCATTACCAATTCTGGAGAAGAAAAAAAAGGTTGAACTTTGATGTGGGCTTGGTGTCAAGTGGAGGGTTAGGTCATTAGAAGTCATGGGTCATGCTTTGTTCCTAATTGCAACCTTGATTTCATTTTTGTTCATTCAATATTGCCCCTCGAGCACAAGGTATATAGGAATAAAAGGACATCTAAATGAAGATTCTTTGTTTTTCTTTGGACATCTAAAGGATTTTGAGTTGTAGTTCAACAATTTTTTGTTTGTCTACCTAGATCACCAATAATGCCACCAACTATTTGCCCGGAAAATCTACAAACCATAAAGTAGGCCAATGATCGAGCTATATCTTAAGTTTTGTTTTAGACTCTTGGATCTTCTAAGATTTAAAAGCTCAAAATGATTGATAAAATATTTGTCTTATGATCCCATCCCCAATAATATATAATGTATATAGAAGGTGGATCCAAAACATCATATTTTTGACACAAATTTTCAATGGAGCCTACTTTATATAGAATTTAAACAATCCAAACTGTCATTTTATCATATATTTTGTTCTCCCTTGTTCCTTTCTTGTAGTTACCTACTTTAGAATAGTAATAGAATTTCTAGCCTTTTTGGGCTGTGCTGTACTTATGTGAGAGAGTGAGTTATTTTAGTCTTTTGTTTTATTTTATGTTGTGAGCACCTTTTTATTTAATATTATGAGTTCTTAGTTTAATATTTCTTCTTTCTCTTCTCTTATTCTCTTTTATTTTATTTTATTTACTTTAAATCTTTTATTTTTTGCAAGAAATCCACCATGTTGGGTTTGTAAGCCTCCTCATCAAGGTTGAGGATGAAACACTCCCATGGTTACACCCTAGATATTTATTCTAACAAATTTTCCTTAGTAATCCCACATTTTACATAGATCTTGTCTATTAAATGAGAAAACTTTATCATTTCACCCTTGATGCCATGTATCATTAATGGTAGTTAGGTCAATTTTCTACATATGCTTGGTATTTAAATGTTTAAATACAAAGTTCTTTGATTCCTTGTAGTTCCTTAGATTTAGTTCACTTGAGATGCTTAGAGTTTGTGATTTTCTAAACAAAACAAGATCTTACCAAAAAAAAGTCACACCTTCAGTGCTTAAAAGAGAAACATCCTTGGAGAGATCGAGTGTCAGATTGATTTTTGGTACTCTCTATTGTGAGGATTGTTATATGGTGGTGTGGAATTCAAGATCTTGATACCATATATCATTGTTTAAATTCCAAACCTTTTTTGGCCAAAAAAAAAAAAATTCCAAACCTTTTAATTGTTAGAATTTTAGCATTCTCTCTGTAACTCTTTAAATCTATTTACTTTACCAATCTTTTGCACTCTAGTTCCATTTAGTTTAATTTATGGCAATTTATTTTAGTTATCAATCATCCAAACTTCTTAGCTAGGTTAGTTGTAAATTAATTAAAGTTAAACCCTATATAGTAGAATTATTTTTAAAATAATCCTTGTGGTTTGATTTCATTTAGTGTCATCTATACTATAGATAAGTACACTTGCAAGTACAAATAAACTAAACACAACTGTCAAGAAGGAAGAACCCACCTCCCTACATCAATATCCGCAAATTGAGGTATTTTTTTTCTAGGTTTTTGTTTTATGAATTTTTTTGTTTGTTCATGAATCGAATATTAAGGCTTTGATTGTAAGTTATTTGTTATATAGTTAGTATTTGGGATAAAATAGTTTGAATCATAGCTGTTTAATGTCAAATTTGAACAAAATTGGAAGAGCTCAATGCTGGTTTGGATCATAATCGTTTTTGTTCGGCACTAGTTCACTGAACGCCTGTTAGAATGTTTAGTGCTGCACCACCAAACACTTTTGTTTTTAAGTTTTCAGAGCTATTCAGCATCTCTGCTACCAAACACATCTCTGTGCTTGGTGGTTAACCATTGAACGTGTTCATTAGTGTTTGGTGGCTGAAAGAACAACACCTTGTTCGATGATTTAGTATCGAACAACTTAAAACATGTTCAGCTTCAATGCGTCAAAAATTCGCGATTTCTATTTTTGAAATAAGCATTTTTTTTAACACACGAAGAAACGATGACAATACTTTATTTGAAGACTACCAAACCATGACTTAAGCATCCATTCATCAATATTACACTTGTTTGACTGGATATAATTAAAGAATGTTGTAGTGGGGTTTAGGGTTTTGTTAAAGAATTGAGTGAAAATTTGTGTAGAGATGTTTTTGAGAGTTGAGTGGGGATGTTGGGTATTGTTAATTTTTTTAAAAAATAAATTAATTGTTATGTCCTTAAAGTCAATTTACATTAGAATAAAAAGAAAAGTTAAAATTTCAATTAAGTGTTGGGGATATAAATAAAAAAGTTGGGCTCAAATATTAGCACTCCAAAGAAAAATTGTATTACTAGTTTCTTAGGCCCAATAGCAAGCCCAGGATTGGCATTATGGTTTTGTCTCTTTGTGCTTTCCTTTCTTTGCTCCAAAGATTTCCTTTCCCTTTCAATGGTTTCCATCTTGTTGTTGGGTCCTGATCAGTGATCAAGTTGGAATCAATCATACTCTTCACAAATTGCCTCCACAGATATACCGAAACCCAAATCAAATCACTCAGTGATGAAAGCTGTTGCTAAAATGCTAAGCACTCCAACACCACCATCGTCGCGTTCCATTGCAGCAACTTGCTCAAGTCGACTGATGAGTCACCATAGCCTAATTGGGCTCTAGGCAACTTGGGTTTGGCCCTATATTTTTTATTTTTTACATTACAGTTGTTATTTCCAAATTTCCAATTGGGGGGGGGGGGTGTTCAGACTACCCTAATTCACTAAGTTGACCACCCCACTTAAATTTTTACCATTTTTTGTCCATTTTGCCCCTACATTAAAAAAAAAAGAAAAACCATCTCCAATTTTGGCCGGCCACCCTCCCCTCCGCCGGCGCAGCCCCACCCCCTCCCCACCGCCGGCGCAACCCCACCTCCCTCCTTCGCCGGTCGACCCCACCTCTCCCAGGCGAAGACCCACCCACCCAGGCGAAGATCCGATCGGCCCAGGGGAAGACCCGACGGCCCCTTCGCCGGCGATCTTCCTTTTCCGGCAGAGTTGAGACGCCGGACCACTTGGGTTTTGTTCCCCAGGTCACGGCGAGTCCAACCCTGGTCTTCCCTTGCTCATTCGACCACTGTGCGCGGCTAATCGACGTCGTGACCCGATCGGCCCCTTCGCCGGCGATCTTCCTTTTCCGGCAGAGTTGAGACGCCGGACCACTTGGGTTTTGTTCCTCAGGTCACGGCGAGTCCAACCCTGGTCTTCCCTTGTTCATCCGACCACCGTGCGCGGCTAATCGACGTCGTGAAGCTCCGCGGCGGAGGGGAGGGTGGCCGGCCAAAATTGGAGATGGTTTTTTGTTTTTTTTAATGTAGGGGCAAAATGGACAAAAAGAGGTAAAAATTTAAGTGGGGTGGTCAACTTAGTGGATTAAGGTGGTCTGAACACCCCCCCCCCCCCCCCCCCACCCTTTCCAATTTCTTATTTTCTGTTTCAGTCACAGCTGTTGTGTACTTGTGTGTCGTACGTGGCTAGTCACACTATTTTCATTTCTTGCTTTTTACAAGATTACAAGGTGTGGATGTAATCGTTGAGCAATTCGCCTGTAAGCTTAATTCTTAGATTTCAACTCTATCTTTCTAACTTCTCAATTAGTCCAAAGCCACTCTCGGAGTTAATGGAGAACAAAAGGGTACGTCCACTAACTTCTCAATTTTTCCAGCACAAACTATTAAACTAAAAAAATTGCATCTTTGTTCTTCATTCCCATATATATATATGTGTGTGTGTGTGTGTGTTTTTGTTTATTTCGTTTGGTTTGGTTTTCTTCAGCCTTATTTGGTTTCTGTAAAATGAATCAATTTATTCAATTAAGGGAATCATGAAATGAGAAGGTCACCCAGTTTTTAAAATTGGTTTTCTTTCTTGGGTTCAATTCATAGGTTGATCCCAACAACTTGGTGGACCGAATCAGTGCGTTGTCTGATGAAATTCTTGTTAGCATATTGTCTTTCTTGCCGCTAGAGGAAGCAGCAGCTACTAGTATTCTTTCTAGGAGATGGCGGTATGTGTGGGCGTCTACTATGACTCTCAACTTTGATATTTCTGAGAAAACTCTAAGCCGTTTGAGAAAACTCAAACTAGAAGAACGAGTGTTGGAAGTCAGAGAAAGGGATTGAACGATTCAGGGTTTGTTTTGATCTGGATAGTAAGTTTTCAAGTTCCATTGATAAATGGATTCAATTTGCAATGAGAAAGGGAGTTCAAATGCTTGAGTTGGAGTGTTTCGCATATGGTATTAATCCTGAAAGGTCCGAAAAGTATACTTTTCTTGGTGAATGTGTAGGTATCAAGAAAGGGTCTTCCAATATTCCAAGTCTACACCCTAGTGTATACATTGGCTTTAAGTCCCTCAAAATTCTTCATTTCAAAACTGTTAATGTGGATGGAAAAGTTCTCGAGTACTTTCTATCAAACTGTCCAGTTCTTGAACGCTTAACAGTGTTTCATTCTTTAACTTTGGGTAATCTGAGAGTTGTTGGTCCATCAATTGCATTGAAGTACTTAGTGATACAACTATGTGACAACATGGAAAGCATTGAGATTAGTGATGCAAATCTTGTTTCATTTATTTATGAAGGAAACGAGATAAAATTGCTTCTTCGGAATGTACCTCTTCTTGTTGAGGTATCCATTTTTATTTATGCTATCTGTGATGTCTTAGAGGTTGCCTTCAACCAACTTTCATGCTGTCTTTCTCAGCTACAGATTCTCAAACTGAATCGAATGCCACTGGTTAGTGCATGTAATTATTAAGTGTAGGTTTGCCTTTGTTTCTCTTGGATTATGTTAGTGCCTTACTCAATCTTGTTTGGTTTTCAGGTCTACAAGAAGACTCGTGTATTTCCTATACTAGAAAATCTCAAGCATTTGGAATTACAATTTGATTTACATGATGGCTGCGATCTTCTTCAATATTTAACTTCTTTCATTAAGGCTTCTCCTTACCTGCACAAACTTGAGTTGGTGGTATGTATTCTTAGTTGGTACATTCCAAAGTAAAACTTAGTATTTGTACATGCACTTTGCGTGATTATTGACTGATGGTATACCTCAATGGAAGGGCTCTATATATATAATATGTATAATGTATATATAGGACATTGTGTAATGTGATGCATCTCTGTTACTGTCATGTTCTTATTATCTGTTATTCATTTTCCTTTTTTTGTTTACTTGCAAATCCATGTATACTACTGTTTTGAAATGAGATTAAAGAAATGATTTTAAGATCCTAAAACATAATTCAAACGTTCAATTAAGTTTTTTTACAGTTATGTTGTTAAATTTTTTTATTTTATTTTCGTGAGGATATTTGAATGTTATTTCAGAGAGGCAGCGTTTCTATAATTATAGTTGTTAATTCTAGCATAACTAATTAATTTGAATATGTTCCAATTAATGTCTGACGAAAAAAAAAATGTTCCTATTAATGAGCACATGTACCTCAATCAGTCCTTTAGTTTTTCTGAGAACATCAATACATTTTATGTTTCTCAGGGCCTACTGGACTTTGTTTCACTTTCCAATGAGATTTCTTTTGAGTGTCAATGTTTGTAATCCATGGCTAATCTGTTCTGCCCATTTATTATATGTACTGTTTGATACTCTAAGATAAAATGCTCACTTCAATTGCTCTAATGACTTGTGAGGTTAATGGCAATTCTATTGGTAGCTATGCACTCAATGAAATTTTTGGTTCTTGTTGCATGTGTAGGTTGAATCCATGTTGGAGTTGGACTGTGAAACAGCCTTGAGCAAAAGAGTGTTTGAGAAACCCGCCAAATACTCCCATCATTACCTCAAGGTTGTAAAATGGTAGGGTATGATGGTCGCCCGACTTTTGAACTTGTCGAGTACTTGACAGAGACTGCTGTTAAATTGGAGAAAATTGTTATTGATCCTGACCCGCTCCTGGAGGACATTGCTAATGATAGCTCGCTGGAGGAAATTGTTTACTTTGCCAAGAGACTAGTAAACATTGGAGAAATGGAGAGGGAAGAAAATAGGCAGAAGCTCAAAGAAAAAGTGCCTTCGACTGTAGAATTGATTTGGCTGTAGGAAGTACCAGGTGCAATGATAAAATTATCTAGAACTTTTGTTCGTGTTTGAGGAAGTGATGAAGGAAAAAAACTATAGAAACCATGCTAGGCAGCAGCTTGTTGAAAAAGTTGCATTAACTATAGGATTTGCATGCCTGCTAGTGCTTAAATTATCTAGAAATTGAGTTGGTAATTACTAAAGCTTCTTTATTGTTGGGTGATCTAAAAGCTTCTAAGTATATTTTTGGTGGGCTGATTTGCAAACCCCCTCACATTCCAAATATAATTTCTTTATAAGGAAGCCTTTTCGGATGCAACTGAGCAACTCCTAGTGCATAGCTAGCCAACACTTTTTACTTCAATTTCTTCTTTTGGGACTTCGATAGAGCCATGAGCCATGAACCATGAGCTTCATCTTCTTCCGCCTCAGCAAGACCCCTATGAACAAGAAGTCACCATATTCATGTCTGCCAAGGCATTTTCAACATCCAAGTCAATCTCAACTTTAGTCACTTGGAAAGATATAGATTCATGTGTGCCTAAAACGAAAAAACTAGATAAGGCAGATGAAATGAATGTAAACATAATGTCTATTAGGCACGTTTAATTTAAGTATGTCCAAAACATAAGAAACATTCATTGATCAAATATATTTTTGAAAATGATATACCATTTTCAAAACTATATTGTAGGTAAGTTGATTGGGTGAATAGTGTGGCGGAATAGCACTTAGGCAGTTAGGCCCAACCATCGAACAATTTAGTTTTTTTTTTTTTTTTTTTTTGAACTAGTCTGGTGTCATAGTTTTTCAAATTTCAATGATAAATGGATTGAATTTGCAATGAGAAAGAAGGAGCTCAAATGCTCGAGTTGGACTTCTTAGCATTATTCTATGACAAATTAGGCTTAGGTTCACTTTGAATTAAGTGATGCTTATCGACTAAAATTTTATATTTGTTTGGATTTTGACTGAAATTTGTTGTTTTTAGACTAAGGTCAAGAAGCTCTAACGCATGAGCAATGAATGATTCTATTTTAAAAGTATATAATTATGCAATACCTTAAGAGTGTTATTTGGACCAAATTAAGTGACTAAATGAGAGAGATCAACCGACCAAGTGAGGTGTCACTTGGGGAGGTGCTCCTCATCTCCACATCTCCCCAAGTGACATCTCACCTGGTCCCTCTCATTTGGTTACTTAATTTGGCTCAATTAATTTGGCTCAAATAACACTACTCATACTTTAATTGATCTTGATGTTTTGTTTTATTCAGTTAAATGGGTCCGTTAGTTGTCACAAATCAACTTGGAAAATTATATTCAATAACCCTTTTAAATACACAATAAACTTTTTTGACCACCCAGCCCCAAAACTTACAATAATGACCCTTTTACGTGTGTAATGTCCATAACCTTTCACATATATATAATATATACAAGAATGCTCTAAAACTAACTGGTTAGCAAATTAATACAAATAGCTTTATCGAAAACAATGATCGTCTATTTATTTGATCACACTTAGATGACTAAATGATTTCTGATTTAGTTGATTTTTTGCAATGATGATCTTTGAAGTATGGCCTAAAAAATGAACAGCTCGGATTATGAGTTTAATTATGTGATGGGCTTAAAAGCACGGTTAGCTTCGTATTAACTTACTAACATATTAGATTTAGAGCACTTATATATATAATGTTTACAACATTTTTTACAAACCCTACATTTTTCAGATCTCTCTTATCTCTCTCTTCCCTCTCTACTCACTCAAGAAACCCAACAAACCTGGCCCCACTCACCGGCGTCCTCCAACACCTCGTCCTCACCCTTCAGCGCCTCCTCGCCCTCCAACGCCTCCAGTTTTTGGTTTTGAAAAAGACATCAAACGTAGATGTAATAAACTAATTTTGTTTGTATTAGTTGATTGATATAGATGGATGTATAGCAAAAGCAGATGTAATAAACATTTCAAATAGATGATTACAAACTTATAGAAAAAGTATAGCGAAAGGAGATGTAATAAACATTTGTTTGTATTAGTAAACTATCATAGGAATATTTCAATTGTATTCAATAAAACATTTTGTTTGATATTTCAATTGCATTCAATTGATAACAGAGATATTTCAAATCAAACCTCTGTTAAAACATTTTATTTTCAGATCTGTACGTTGGGGTTTCCTTGTTTGTTTTTTTTCTGGGTTGGTATGCCTTTTCTCTGAAGTGTTTTTTCATCGTTGAAGTAATTTCCTTTGGTTTGCTAGGTTTCTTTTCTTTATGGCTTTCTTTGTTTTGGTTTTTTTTTTTTTTTTCAAGTTTCTGGGTTGGTATGCCTTTTTCCCAAATCTGCATTTGGTGGAATTTCTGGTCGCCACATGGTTGAATTTGTGGTGACCAGAAATTTCACCATGTAGCGGCCATGTATGTAGTGACCATGTGGTGACCATCTTCTTCACCTCCTCTGGTGACCGCGCATTCCAATTTCCACTGCGCATTCCACCAAATTCAACTCACCACCATCCTCTACCGGCCTACTCCACCTCCCCTAACCGACCTCTCATATATATACATATATATATATATATATATATATACATCTCTCTCTCTTTCTCCTTCTCTCCCAACCCATTTAGAGAAAACACCCAAATTTGGGTTTTCAAATTTTTTTTGTTTTTTGTTTTGTTTTTTTTTGTTTTGTTTTTTTTTTTTTTTTATTTGGGTTGGAAGAGAAGGGAAGAAAGATAGAGAGATGAGATGATGGGTCGTTGGTCGGTGAGGGATGTCGCTCTCCATGGCTGCTACAGGAAGAAAGTGCATCAAGTGGAATTTTGGGTCGAATTTTTGGTGGACTCTGGCAACATTTTCATATATAAGAGGGGTATTTTGGTCTGAAAAAATATAAAAATAGTCATTATTGTTAATTTTGGGGTTAGGGGGTCAAAAAAAGTTTAAGGGGTATTTAAAATGATTATTGCATAGAATTTCACAATTAACTTAGCTTTTCATGCCCAAATTACCCTTGGGCCTTCTACTACAATGATATTCAAATTGTGTGACCTAAGCACATTTTGAGTCTTAACTAGCTAGTGTCAAAATTTTGGGTTTCAACTTTTGCAAAACCAATATAGTGCTGAAGAGAATTTTTTTATGTAATCGATACACCGTCACATGGTGTAACCAATTTATGAACATAATTAATTCATTTGAATACGTTCCAATTTATAAGCTTATGTACCTCATCAGCCTGTCCTTGAGTTTTGCTGAGAACATCAATATTTTATATTTATCAGGACCTATTGGACTTTGTGTGTCACTTTCCATTAAAATTGCTTATGAGTGTGAATGTTTTTAATCCATGGCTAAACGTACTGTTTTGCCCATTTATTACATGTACTGTATGATATATGAACTGTGAGATTACTGGCTGGCATTTCTACTGGTAGCTATAGTCTCAATGAAATTTTGTGGTTCTTGCTGCATGTATACACTAGGTTGATTCCTTGTTGGAGTTGGACTTTCGAAACACCTTTAAGCAAAACATTGTTTACCAAAGCCGCCAAATGCTCCCATCAATATTAGCTCAAGGTTGTGGAAATGGTAGGCTATATGATGGTCGCCCAACTTTTGAACTTGTCGAGTACTTGGCAGAGACTGTTGTAAACCTGGAGAAATTAAACTTGTTATTTAATTATCCTGATCCGTATCTGGAGGAATTTGCTATTGATACTGACCCGGATCTGGAGGGCATTGTTAACTTTGCCAAGAGACTATTAACATTGGAGAACTGGAGAGGGAAGAAAATAGGCAGAAGCTCAAAGAAAAAGTGCCTTCAACTGTAGAATTGATATGGCTGTGATTAAATTATCTACAACTTTTGTTGGTATTTGAAGATGTGGTGAGGGAAAAAAGTTATTGAAATCATATATGCTAGCAGCAGCGTGTAGAAAAAGTTCCTTAATGTTTTTTTTTTTGTTAGACATGATACATGGTAGTGGTGAGTCAGTAAATTAGCTGAATCTTCAAATGCTGATCCATGTTTGTCTTTTTTTTTTTTTTTTTTCTTGGACTACCTGTTAATTTCATGAATTATATGAATTTTAAAATTTATTTTATGCCACGTCCATTAGCAATGATCATTTTGTTTTGTCAAAACTATTTTTTCCGTCACATTTGACATAAGCTTTTTGTATAAACTAAATTTCATTGTAAGGATTAGCTCTTCAGTTCTTTGTTATTTGGCTCATAAATAGGTGAATGGCAATGAGTTCCAAGTGCAAGATAACCTTAAGGAATTTGCGGCGTTTAATTTCTACCAATTGGCCCTCCCTACCACTCTCATGGGGATGGTCTACAAGATTCATGACTACTTCTCTTACTAATTAATATAGAACACTTACCTGGTCAATATTGCTTTGCTAGGTCCACTAATCTTTCGAGTAATAGATCTAATCACTGAAGCCACATTTGGGTCAGTGTCTCAAGATCGGGACGCTAAAAATGGCGTGCTGCTGTGGCAGGTGCTGTCATGGTGCGTGGCTTTCTTTGCATTTTTATTTTTCTTTTCATTTAGAGTTAGGGTTAGGGATAGGAAAGAAGAAAGGAAACGGCAAGGGGTAGAGGTAGATTGGGGATAATTGGAAGCTGGGCTAAGTAAGTAATATTCTCTTAAAATCTGGTGTTGGTTGGGGAAAATAAAATAGAATTGGGGATGGTAATAGAGTCATTCTAAAGACAAATATGCTCTACCAAAAAATAAAGAATAAAAAGAAAAATGTAAACCAAGGTTACTGTCTCAAATAAAAATGCCAATAAGTTCTTCAACCATAATCCGATGACTAAATTCTCGTAACATTTCATGTCTCTATAACTCTGAAGATAGTATTATTCTACAAATATGCTTATATATATAACCTATTCTGATGCTCATAATCTCTGCAGTTAAGCTCACATTGTCTCACAAGCTAGATCTAGTTTTGCCAACCACACAACACAGGCTCCTTACACGCTTTAAAAAATTACAGCAGATGGGTCTGATGAGGCGCTCATCAAGAAAATCTCCAGCCAGCTAGCAGGAATATTGTACGACCCAGATTTGTCCACCCCAAAGTCTTCAGAAAGATTTCCACCATTTTCTTCATCTATTCCTGATATTGTCAATGAGTTAATACCCTCCATAACTGCAGGTTCAAGATCAACTGGAAGAAGTACTTGATTGCTACCCTTGCCCGGACTAGTCTCGTTAGTGATCAACCCATCAAGAAAACTAGGGTTTGATTGATAGTAGTTAGGGTCAAGAAGGTAGGAGGAGGAGTCTTGATCATGAATTAGGGCCTCAGTAGTACTGTTATAGTACTGATCATGAAAATGAAACTCAGGGTTCTCTGTGGGTAGGATAGGTTGAATAAACTGGTCTGGTAATGGCTGCATGTGCTCAATTTCCCTGCCAAAATTAATGTAACCATCTGAACCATCCAAACCAGTCCCATAAATTTGAGATCCTCCATTAATCATGTTCATCTCTGAGTCACCTCCAGTACCATATGCAAACCAAGGATTGAAGCTAGCGTTTGTTTGGAAATTATGGTTTTGGTAGCCATGAACATCATGAACTTGAGAGCTGCTACCTATAGGGTTGTAGTAGTACTGCATGAGGAACTGGTTATTTTGGATATCAGTATGGTGGGCTTGAAGGAGGAAGGGGTCTTGATATTGATGATGTGGATTTGGATTGTAAGGGGTTGTTAGGGTTTGATGAATTGATGGTTCCAATGATTGGCCTATTGTTGGGGTAATGAGGTTAGACATACCTGATGAGCTATCAAAACTTAGGTTTAACCTTGGAAATTTTGGAGTACTGTCAGTTCTGCTCTGAATGACCTCATCAACTGCAGTCCACCTCAACAACTTTGAAGCACCCTTCCCAATTGGAAGCCTTGTGCTCTCAAGAATGCTTTTCACATCATATTCTTTCAGATCAAAATTTGTGACAGCCTCCTTGCCTTTAACCCTGATCACTGCAACATCATAAGCTCTTGCTGCTTCCTCTTGAGTATCTGATCATTGTTCCAATATATAATTTAATTCAATATGTAGGACAATTAATTAAGGTCAAGTAGCTAGTAATTAAGAGTAAACTGTGAGTCTGTGAATATTCTTTTCTAGCCAAATTCTAACATCTTTTAATGTGACCTTGGTCGATCTTCAAATGATCAATAGATAAAAGAGCCATAAAAGGGTCATAGGACTTACCGAATGTTCCCAGATAAATGCCTTTGAATCCTTTGCCTCTCCCTAATCTAGCTTGCCATTTCCTATTGTACGAGTTCCTGTACTTCAAGCTAGGGTTGCATATCATTAGAGAGTGAGTGAGAGAGAGAGAGAGAGAGAGAGAGAGAGAGAGAGAGAGAGAGAGAGAGAGAGAGAGAGATAGAGAGAGAGAGAGATGGGGGGGGGGGGGGGGTTAGTCATATGTAAGGAAGATATATGCTATTTGTCCCAACATTTTTTTCCAACTAATTTATCTCAACTTATATGACAATCATATATTGAACTTTATAAGAAAAAACTAAAAAAAAAAAAGATAAAATCTGTCAAATGAATTGATGCCACGTAGGTTGGGAAGCAAAAATAAAAAAAAAATGTTAAGAGAATTAGTATTTTCCTAGTTATAATACCTTGAAACTCCACGATAATTAGATATGCCTTTGGCAAAGCCTGGACTTTTTCTGAAATTTGACAAAGTTTAAGATACAACTAATTAGTATTAGCTCTGGACAACAGACCAAAATATTATAAATATATTGATAAACAAAAATAAAATAAACAAAAAACAAAGACAATACAATGCCAAACCAAGAGAAAAAAAATTAAACATTAATTAATTCTCTCTTTTTAATTTGTTTTCTATGCATGGACATCAAAAATCCACCTTGGTAAGTTAACCAACAATTTTACCTTCTAATGTGGAGCAAATAGTCTTTTTTGCTCATATGTTGCATCTCCTCCAAATCCTTCTTGTAGCGGCTCAACTACAACAATTAATATAGGGTAATGAGTTAAAATTAGAATAGATTTAGAATTTGATTCCTTCCAATATATAGTTAAAAAAAAAAAAAAAACACATATATGTGCAGGATATATATATATATGACTTAATTAACCCTTAAGTCATTATATTATTGTCAATTATCTAGTAATTAACATACAGGGAAATTTAAGTGAGCAGACTCGCCCCATAGCTTTAGAGCAGCAAGATCATAAGCTCTAGCAGCCTCCTCTTCTTGTTCAAATCCACCTGCCAAATTAAAAGGAGAATTAAAAACTATTGAGAAGTAATTGCCAAAATTAGTAAGTTTGTAATCATGTATACATTTTCACCTTACAAAGAAAAAGCAATATATGTAATAAAATTCTAGAAAAGTAATGCATAATATATGCTACGTACCCTCATGCTTTAGTTATAGAACAAATTTAACACAACAAATAAACCACTCCATATAGGGCTATATATATATATATGCACCATTTGTCTGTTTTGTGTGTGTGTGTGTCTGATTTAGGATATATATATATAGGGCCCTTCGAATAAGGGATCCCTCGTTTAGTGTTAAATAAGGGATCACCTTGTGTGGCCCACACGGGTCGTTCTGTGTTAATCTGAATCATCCATTTTTTACATCTCTATTGATAGATCATCCCTTCAAAAAATCAGTCAAATCGGAAATCGTTTACCCGTTCGTTTAAGCGGTCAAAGTTTAAAACAAATGGACGAACAACAAATTCCTCTATAAACACTTAAATTTTGACTGCTTAATCGAACGGGTAAACAATTTCCGATTTAGCTGATTTTTTGCAGGGATGATCTATCAATAGAGATGTAAAAAATGGACGGTTTGGATTAATACAAAACAACTCGTGTGAGCCCCATAAGGTGATCCCTCGTTTAATACTAAATGAGGGATCTCTTATTGGAAGGGCTCTATATATATATATATGAATTTAAGTTTATTTAAACTGGAGAGTTACAAGAAGATTGTACTCACCAATGTAAACTGTGTATGTCGTTGATGGAGGAGGCAAAGGAGAAAACAAAAAAGTTAGTTGATAATGATAGGTGTTGCATAATTAATTAGTTAACAAAATGGGAAATTGATACTCAAATCATTGCTGTACCTGTCCTTCCTTTCTTTACTGGATCAGTATTATCCCATAGAAATGCTTCAAATCGTCCTATGTACCTATAGCAAATTCAATGTTAGTTTTTGTTTTTATTTTTATTTTTTTTAATATTTTGGATACTTATTTTTATACATAGGACTTTATCAAATTGATACAATTTAATTTAGAGAGCGCTATTCAGTCTTAATTTGCAATGTAGGATTAAATACACATGCATATAATGGAGAATATATGGGAATACTCTAGGGAGTGTGATTCACGCTTCCCTTCAATCATTTTAGCTTTTCTGTTTTTCTTAAATTAGCTTATGGAGATAAAATGTAATTCATGATATCCATGAATTAAATAGGAAGAAATATACCTCGTAACTCCACGATACTTAGAGCTTCTCTGGCCAAATATGTGTTTAGAATTTTTACGGCGACGTTTACCTTGCATTTTCATAAGATTTTTGCGAGGTCTTCTACCCTTTTGCTTTCCATTGTTGCAGTTATAACTGATAATTGTGGAATAAAATATAATTTATACATAGATGGACAAAATAAAGTTTTAAAAAATAATATTATAAAGTAAAGAAGTAAGTCCAACCTAGTTTGGTTTCCTTCAACCATGTTTTCACCAATAAAACCCATATCATGACTTTCCACAGGAATTAGTGATGATGAAAATGGATGGTAGGCAGGTGTCAATGGAGTAGTATGGGATTGCAAAGGGTACTGGCATAGTATTGGAGCATTGTTGTGAAAAGTAAAACCCTCATTTGGGTCATTACTATAGTATTGTGATTGCATTGGAAGTAGTGATAGACCCTGCTGACCTTGGTTTGGAGGAATGGCAAAATCATTTAAGAACCCTAGAGAGGAAAAGTTGCCAGGGTCAAAGCTAAGTGAAGGACTCGAGCTAGGAGGAAAACAAAAGGAGTTGCTTGAGTTGATCATCATATCAATGTACACACTTGATAGGGAAATGACTAAGACTACCTCCTGCAAAAACAATACTGAACTATTAGGGAAGCTAGCGTACCACACAATACTGAACAATAGGTGTAGGAGATAAATGAACAGTCGAATAATATCACATAATAATGCACAAAGAAAATATGTAGGAGCTAAATGGCCAACAAAAAAAATATGTAGGAACTAGGAACTGAACATGATGTGATGAGTATAAGGTTCTATATATGAATCCGAAAATGACTATATTTCAGAGAATGCAAAAAATTAGGGAAACAATTGACTTGGCAAGCTAGTGTAAGTGAAATTACAATTAATATATATACTATATATATATATACAGACTAATTCAAGTTATATATTCTTAGGAATGCAACAAGCTAGGGAAGGAATCAAATGATAACAATAAACAAGATCGAGTCCAGTTAATACATGGGTTAACTATAGTAATGTGCTGAATTATATATACATGTACGTGTCTCGATCACTTTATCCTTCAAATTTCATTTTAATTCACTTCAGCTCTTAACTTTAATTTGCATCAAGTTACCCCAATATCCATCAACCTACTTATAACTTCTTCCATCTACTATGTCATGATGTAGTTGACACATGATCATTGACAAAAATGACACATATATACTCCTATAAAAATTATCATGTGTGGGCCACATCAACATTGGCGACAAAACGTTATATGGATTTGGGTAAATTGACACTCCAATTAAAGTTTGAGGGACAACGTAGTAAACATGAAATTAAAGGAGTAAAGTAAGACACGGATAATAATTTAAGTAGGGGCATTTCTATAATTAAAGCTCATATATATATTAAAGCTAATATATATATATATATATGCATTTGAAACATTTATTTTAATTAATAATAGTACATCAACTGATATAAACAAATAGCCTTCACAGCTTCACTAGACTTTTCATTCAAAATGATCAAACCTGAAAATACTGTTAATTAAGTTTACCCTTTTTGCACAATATATTTAATCCCCACCTATTTTTCACAATGAATTCTTACATACCTCGATCGAACGCATTGTGACGATTTCTATCACATTGGCCCACCCACTACATAACAATTGATCACACTTATTTTTTATTAGAGTTTGGCATAATGCACTAAACATACTAAATATTCAATATCTTACCACGTACGTGACCGGATACATGTACTTATGTAAGTATATTAATCTTCATAGGATGTGCATATTACCATTATTTTTAGAGGGCAAGATGACAATAATATCAAAGAAAATGTAACCTAGTGCACTATAACAAACTTGTGAGCTAGGCATCTCATTTTGCACCTCTTTTGAGCTAATGGTCACAAGTTTCATTTTCACATTTATACTTCAACAAGTTTTTTAAAAAATTTAATTTTAATATTAAATTGTAATTATATATAGATAAAAAGAACATGTTTGAACTTTCTTAAACAAATTTGAATCCCGTGAGAACCCCAATTTAGTTCCCGGTTCATGTTTTTCAGTTCTTTTTTAATTTATCCCTAATCCTAAACCCTTAAACTAATATGCACTAGTATATATGAGCAACAGTGGAATAGTTTGTAAATAAACACTGAAATCTCGATCCAAAAACAGTTCAAGATCATATGGTCATAATTAAGGTGAAATAAGCACCATATATAACTAATTCAGCAAACAGGATCTATATCACCTTGGTTTGAAGAAAGGGTGACATTTAGGCAATTTAGATTTGGAAATGTCCGGATCTATTAAATCCGATCCCCTTACAAAAATATAATACATAATTTACATATGTATGCTGGGCAAAAATGAAGGGCAATGCTGATAAATTAATTTTCTTTGTCCCAGAAGAGTTAATCAACTTAGATGCATCGATTTGTGTCTAATCAGTAGTAATCAGGTTTAAGATGATGAAGATCTAGTGAATTCATCATCAAATGACAACAAGATCTATATCATCATTATAAACTATATATATACATGATCTGATTTTTGATCGATGGAGTAGTACCTGCCTAGCTTACTCGATCTTCTTCTGTGAAGGACAGGCTAGCTATGGCTAGGAAATGTACTCGAAGGTAGATAGCAGCAACAAGTTAGCTAGCTAGCTAGAAGCTCTCTGACTGTCTCTCTCTTAAAAGCAAAGGCCTTCACAACCCTGAAAACGTGAATAATGAGTGGAAGCACTGGCCAGTAGATAAGTAAACCCAGAAAACCCAATAATCAATTGTGCATGTCGATCTCATGACAATTGTAATCTACTGTTAAGAAAAAGGAAAGCTAGGGAAAAAAAAACAAAAAAGAAAAAGGAAAAAGTAGACCAAAATTTACCAACCCTTGTTGGATTTTCAACAAATAATTATTTATCTCTCACAGGGAAATTGAATAATTTTTTAAAGCTTTTTTTTTTTTTTTTTTGCGTTGAAGAAACTAGCTAAGTTACAACGAAGCGCGTACTCCTAAAACGCCCCAAACCTTGAATATCTCTTACGCACAGCAAACACAGCTCAAAGGGAAATCCCTCTTCCCAATTCAAAGAGTGATGAACACCATGACCACGACGAGCAAGCCAATCAGTAAATTTTCAAATCTAATTATTATATAATTCCCTTTAACTGTTTTGCATGCTCAACAGATTTTGTTAATTCATATTTGTTTTCTAAATTGCAATCCTCAGTGATAAATAGGGGTGATTTTGGTAACCATATTTAGCTCTCAGAATTGAATTCCACAATCCTGTCGTTTTGGCAAATATTTATGCTTGTCAACTTTTGTAATTAAGAAAACGTTGGTCAAAGGTCAAAGGTCAAGGTGTATAACTGTATAAGCCCACCAATCCAATGCTTTCAATTTGTAAAATGTGGTTACATGTTGTCTAAACTAGTCGGGGGATTTATTATTAATTAATTATTGCACTTCTTGTTAAATGGAAAGTAAATAATTGTGAGGATATCATCTTTTCAAATTAGGATTCAAAAAATGCTCTTATCTCTCTTATTATATGAAACAAATATATGATTTTAATGATGCATGCATACACATTTGTATGCAAAATATCAGTCGTTATAGAGTCAGGCTGGCCACTTGGCTTAACTTTAATAAGGTTATTGCATGTCATGGCATGGAAGAGAATATATTCTAACCTTTGGATTGAAAGTTTGGAGTTAAACTAATCTGAAGTCAATTATACATTCCCCCAAACTATTATAAATTTATAAGGATCGGTCTCATACATGTAAGAGTCACTTCTATTTAAAAGTGGGTCTCACTTAAGGTGAATCTGACTGGATTTTTAATTTATATAATCTCTATTGATAATTTTGTGTACCATGTCTTTATATATAATAGACGTAAGGATCTACATAATAGATCTCACATATGTGGGTTTTATCTTTATTAGAGAAATAGTATATATATAAGACCATGGTTAGTTAGAATGGTACAAATAATCTGAGTGCATTTATATTTTTTGGACATGAATATCTAAGAAATCTAATAAAGTGATTCTTAATATTCGATATTCTAGATTAGGTAAGGAGTTGTTGTAATAATTACAGATTTACTTGCCATAATTTATTTTGCAGCTATGTTTTTTTTGCCACATTCATTATTACAAAGTATGGTTTGACAAATCTTACAAAAAGATTTTAATCAAAGTATGATCGTAACTAGAGAGAAAAAAAAAAAATCATTAACTTTTTTCTGCAGCAACTACGAGTATGGTGGTCATTCCTTCACGAAAAAGTCTTGAACGGGACAGGTGTACCACGAGTATGGTGGGACCACTAAACAATTTCTCTTGAGAGCTTGCATGGATTCCAAATTTGCACCAGGTGTACTAATTGATGCCACATAGACAGAAAGAATAAAAAAAAAACACTAAAATTTTAAAAATAAGATAGGATGAGTGGAAATAGAAGTTAGAGTGGGAGTTGGGAAGCATTTTGTTTTTCTGGATTGGACGTGGAACTCTCTCTCACCCAAGGAGTTAAATTTCGAAAATTTCGGCGAAATTGGAACTCTCTCTCACTAAAGGAGTTAAATTTCGAAAATTTCGGCGAAATTTCGCCGAATTTTTCGTTTTTTTGGGCTATCGAAATTTTGACACTAAACCAGTTAGTTTTCGACAAAATTTCGATAATTTCGCCTTTGGGGGTGAGATTTCTGGGAAGTTTCTAGATTTTGGGAGGAACTGAGGCTATGGAGGGAGGAAGAGAGGAAGGGAGCTGGGTTTTCAGTGACAGGGGCGGCGACAGGGGGCGAGAGATGGAGAAGCTTGGTGGTGCTCAAGCCGGTGGGGGAGAGAAAGCAGGAGAGAGAGAGAGAGAGAGAGAGAGGCTGCGGGAGAGAAAAGAGGGAGAGGGTGGTTGACTCCTCAAATCGAATTAATGTTATGTTGAAATGGACTCCTCAATTTGATCTTCACCTGCACAGCTACACTCAATCAATTTCAAACAAAAATAGGATAGTTGCAGAGAAATGAAGAACTGAGTGTGAGAGAGAGAGAGAATAGATAAGGCCTAGCAAGCTTACTGCCCCTGTTCTTTGATATAGCTAAGAGATCTAATTGCTTAGGAGTTAGGACAAGTTCCTGAAAAGTCAACACCAAATAAAATAAAATCCTAGCCTTACATGTGGCATTAGACTAAAAAATAAAATTGACAAAATATAAAACAGTAACTAGATATTTTTATGTACAAAAGGCAGAAGGCCGGCATTATATTTCAACACCAAATAAAATCCTAGCCTTAATGTCTTGTTATTTAACACTCAATAGTTGCCTTAAATAGATAAACTTATCTTTAGGTAGAGCTTTTGTGAAGATATTAGCTGCTTGATCTTCAGTCTTGCAATAAATAACTTCAACATCTTTGTTATTCACAGCATTTTTAATGAAATAATCCTTTAAAGTAATGTGTTTTTATCTTATATCACATGAAATTTATTATATAATTAAGTTTTTTCAATGTTTTTTTTTCAATGTTTTTTTTTCAATGTAGTAGATAATGTGTTAAATAAATATATGGTAAAGTTTCATTCAAAATTTCCGTATTTTGATAACAATTTCCGTCATTTCCGTCGAATTTTTGTCGAAATTTAAAAATTTTCGAAATTTCCGTCGAAATTTCCATCAAAATTTCCATCAAAATTTCTTCGAAACCCGAAATTTTATTCCTTGCTCTCACCCACATTCATTTTTATTTATTTTCTTCGTTTTTAAACAATTTACATATGATTTTAGTTTATTTTATTTCGAAGGGGTATTTTTTGTATTATGTATTTTGGTGAAGCTTATTGACAAACAAAAATATATAATAGTATTCTTTTACAATGGCAAAGATCACTTGAGGTACGTGCCACGTGCGATCAAATTTTTAAGTTTTCAAATAACAATCATATTTTTCACAAGTAACATGTAAAAAAAAAATAATACTATATATCTTACAAAAAAAACTATGTGAATGAGTGCCTTTCCTAATTTGTCTACCTAGTTTCTAATATGGCCTTATAACAAATAAAAGACTCTATTTTTTATAGAATAAAATACCAGTCAATGGTTAATTTTAAAAATACAATAAAAACGTAAAAAACTTATTGTATAAAAATCATATAAGGACATTTAATCCGAAACAATTGATATGTACTTTTTCTTAAGGTTATATGGAATTGTTTCTGATCAAGGCGCCGACCTGGTGCGGGCCAACCAATGCAACCATATAGCTAGGGTCTTTACATTTTTGAGAGGTGGATGTACTTTATTTAAGTAATTATATATATATATATATCAGAGTAGTGAGTGAGTGGAGACCTTAAGGAATATATTAAGGTGTTTTCAATTGGGATTTTATTACATTTTAAAGTTGTGTTGTTTAGAAAACGTACAGGCAATTGTGTCGTATTTGGGTTGACCCACATACATTGTGAACTAAAAACTTTGAACGGAATTTCTTTTAATTTTAAACCAAAACTATCTTTACATGTCACTTGTAAAATGAAATTTACTTAATTGTGAGAGCAACAAAATCATGAAAAAAAAATTACTCTATAGTTATACAATGTTTCATACAATATATATAAATGGGTTAATCGAGTTAGTATTGAGTTATTCAACACCATTAATTAAATTGGTCATATTAGGGTTGAATAGTATATATATGACACGAACACAAGCACGAAAATAACACAAACATGAACACAAGCACGAAAATGATACAACACTCTAGCTAACACAAATTGTCACCCACAACACCTCCCAACAAATAGTAGCTGACTCAATTCTTCTTTTGTGAACAATAAGGATAATGATTTTCCCAAAGCTACGTTATAGCTAGAAAATGTTGAAAGCAACAAGCTGATCAGCTGTCTGCCTCTATTTAAAGATCGAAAACCTTCACAACCCTAAAAGCATGAGAAATGAAATCATTGGTTTTAACTCTTATGATTTTGAGTTCTCGTTCCTCGGTTAAAATTTAGATTTTAACTCCCAAGTTTTGGGCGGAATTGCTAAAACTTAAAATATAACTTCGAATAATAATTTTATACCCTAACATGTTGAACCCGGTAAAAAAATGGCCTAAAAATGACAAAATGTCATAAAAATACTCATGTTGATCCGTTCTTTAGTTAAAAAACAGATATTTTGTAGAGAGAATTTGTATATATATATAAATTTTCAAACAATTCCCTAGCTAATTGTTTCGCATGCTCAATCGAAAAATTTTGTTCATATTTGGTGGTCCAGATTTAAAAAAATGTTGGTCAAATGTCAAGGGTGTATGAGCCCAACAACCATTTGCTTCCAATTTGAAAATTTTTGTTACATGCGGTCATAAACTAGTTGAGGGATTTGTTATTAATTAATTATTGCAGTTTTGGCTCAATGGCAAATAAATAATTATGAAGATTTTATCTTTTCAAATTAAGATTTAAAAATTGCCTCTTATCTTTTATTACATCAACAAATGTATGATTTTGGTGATGCATGCATACGTACACATGCATTTTATGCAAAATATAAGTGGTTATATATAGGATGCTGGAGTCTAAAATTTAGTCATAAGGCCTAAGCATACCAAATTACTAAATATATTATATTTAAGTCATATCATGTCGCACACATAAATACACATCATGCCATGCAAGTGGACTCAAGCTAGAACTTGTGTTGTGCTCATGTCATGTCATGTCAAGCTTGTGTTGTGTCGTGTCGATCTGATGGGCTTAAAATTTCAGCGGAGGCCGGCCATCTCTCTTGTAATTAAATATTAACATTTTTTGCTTGAAATATTCAATTTTCTTGTTGATGAACTTTTAAAAATGAAAATAATTTCTTAAATGTCCCATTTCGTGTTGGTGCCATTCTTGGCATGTGTTGTGCTTGTGTCATGTCGTGCTTGATGTACTAAAACTTCATCTCGGCCCATCCCATTTACTTGTATCATGCAAACTCAGAGCGCTTCATGCTTGTGCCTTGTCTTATTGCACAATTTGCCCTATCTATTTATGAGTGTTTAGTTTGGGTGGAAATGATAGAGTTTGCATTTGCTGATGCATTTGGTGATGCCTTCATGATTGTTCTCCACTCTCCAAATGATAGAGTTTTATTTGGTGATGCTTTAAGCTAATATTATTCTATCACCGATTCATTTAACGAGAAAAAAAACATATAAAAAGGCAAACACAACAACCTGGCCTTAAGGCTCTCAACAATGATATAAAATGGCATTCATAATAAAAAAAAAAATTTCATTACTATTAATCAAATCCCAAATCATCTTTTGTTGAATGACACACAAAAAAGGCCAATCAATTCCTATCTTTCCCTTTTTATTTTTTTTTGCAATTCACAATATCAAGAGACTCAGGTTGCTCCCCTCTCCTGAGCTTTTTGGCAGATCACTAGCTCCAACATACAACAACAAAGCTATAAATTAATATCCATTTGTTGATCAATTGCTTAAATTCTTCTTATTGTACCTGTATTCTACAATCAACCAATAAACGCTATAAAAAAGTTGAGTTATCAAATCAAGAGAGAGTTAAAAGATGACATATATCATGCCAACAACAATCAGAATGTGTTAGATATGATTTGGTCAATTAATGTCTCATAATTGAAAATGAGATTGTCCTCCAATATAATATATGCAAATAATAAAGGATGTTCTTCAAATGCACTAATTAATTTGTCTTTAGAGAAGGAATTAAGCACATACCAGCCAAAATTGAGAAATGTTACAAATTACAAATTAATCGAGGGCTCAAATGATAAGTTCATGAATATCAATCATTGCTACCATTGATAGAAGAACTGTCATTAATAATTGATCAAATCATCAAGATCAAATGTAGGTTTTGCTTGAGAGTAATTAGGGTTATGCAGGGAGTCTTCATACTTCCAAATTTGAAAAATATTGGTCAAATGCATGCATGTCAAGGGTGTATTAGCCGACCACCTATTAAGCACAACAACCCATGATAACAACCCGTGAGCCCGCCAACCAATAAGCCCATTGACCCATGAGCCCGCAACCCACTGCTTCCAATTTGCAAAATTTGGTTACATGTCTTAAACAAGTCAAGGAATTTGTAAATTTATTAATTATTGTAGTTTTGGTTGAATAGCAAGTAAATAATTATGCGGATTTCATCTTTTCAAATTAAGATTAAGGAAATGCCTCTTATTTCTTATCACATCCAACAAATGTGTGATTTTCATGATACATGCCTACAAATTTGTATGTAAAATATTAGTAATTATATATAAAATGGTGGAATCTAAAAATTAAGCATAAGGCCAAAGCAAACCCAACTACTAAAATTTTTATTTTGAAGCCATGTCTTACGCATAAATATACATCATTCAAGTGGCCACATCCAAATTTTTCTTTAAGGTCGCCCTATTAGTGAGTTGTGGTTTGGAAGGCATGAAAAGGAACGATAAAGATCGATTGCATTATTTATATAGCTTGAGTAGCTAGCCCCGAGCATACTTTGGGATCCAAATTTTACAAGAGCACTAAATTAGAAAATTAATCATTCCTCAAAAATAAAAAGTTGAAGAGTTGAAAATGATTGTGCTGAAATTTAAACTTGATTTGGGGACGAAGCATATAAGCATTGTTCATAAAGGTACATAACAGGTTTGGCCATGCTTCGTGTTGTGTTTGGGCTAGTCCGCTAGTCTGGGCCCATTCAGGTTGGTTTGTGCTCGTGTTTATAAACACTTTGAGAGTGGGTATACAGGATTTAAGGATTGGGCCGGTTAATTATGGTGATTTAGCTTTGTATCTTGTATTGTTATTATTCTCATAGTGAATAACAGATGTACATCTCTCCAAGGACGAAGACAATTAATAATTTTGCCAAACCTTGTCAAATTTCTAGTGTGCTTGTTTTATATGTCGTCTTGGTTTAATTCTTCTTTAAATTCGAATTATTAGATATGACAAGGGGATTTATTCCCAACTATAATGAATGATGAAAATATTGACCGTATTGCCTATATATGTATTTGCAGGTACCAATATATACTTAAATAATAATAAAAATACTAATTAAGTTGGCCCTCTACGTAAAAATGCAACTTTAGGAACCATCTTATCCAATTAATGCTTGGATTTGTAATACAGTCGTTCAACAAGGATATAACATGGCATTCAAATTACAAATTCTCATACTAAATCTCAAATCATTTTCTATTGAACAACAAGTAAAAGAGGAAAAAAAAGACACGCCGAAGCCTATCTTTTCAACTACATGATTCACACTATCAAGAGACTCAGATAGTTCCGCTAGCTCAGCTTGCAGGCTCAAAAGATAAGTACATAAAGATCAACTGGAAGTACTTCATTGCTACTCTCACCAGGAGTACTGTCATTAATGATCAACCCATCAAGATCAAATGTAGGGTTTGTTTTGGAGTAGTTTGCAAGGAGTCTTGTTCAAGAAGGTAGGAGGAGGAGCTAGGGCTTTGTTGCAAGTATTGTTGTTGGGAATTAGTATAAGTGTTATAGTAAGGATCATGAAACTGAAACTAATCTTCAAGGTTCACTGTAGATAGGATATGTTGAATAAATTAGTCTTCTACTGATGGCTCCGGCCATGTGCTCAATTTCCCTGCCAAAGTTATGTAACTTGAACCATCCACGTACATTTGATCAATTTGACACCCTCCACCGTAAATTTGAGACCGCCCATCATTAATTACGTTCCTCTGATCTCCATCCCAAATACCTCCACCATTAGCAAACTAAGGATTAAAACTAGGGTTTTGGTAGCCATGAAGAACATGAACTTGAGAGCTACTACACCTATATATAGGGTTGTAGTATATATTGCAGGAATTGGTTATATTTTGGTAACCATTACTATTTTGGTGGGCCTCAAGGAGAAATAGGTCTAGATCGATATTGAAGATATGGATTTGGATTCGGTGGGTTTGATTATTTATTTATTTTTAATTATTTAAAAATTGTTGTACATGAGATTTCAACTCAAAATATCCAAGGGGAGACTGAGTGTCAGTAGATCAAATGGTCATTGACGGGTTTGAGTAGGCTATGGTCACTTAGGAAGCAAAATTTTCACAAGAGCACTAAATCGAAAAATTAAACATTCCTAAAAAAATATAAAGTAAGAAAGTAGAAAAATAAAAGATTGTACTAAAATTTAAATTAAATTTGGGTGCGAAGCATATAAGCATTGATCATAAAGGTGTAAAACGGGCCACCGAGCCCTGCCAATTTAATACGTACGTGTCTAGTCGCACTTTGTGTTGTGCTTAGGCCAGTTTGAGCTCATTCATACTTGTATATTCGTATTATGCTCGTGTTGAAAAACACTTTGAGAGTGAGTGTGGGTTGAGGGATTGGGTTATGGTGATTTAGCTTAATTGTATCTTGTACTATTATTATTCTCATATTGTAGAACAAGTGTCTCTCCAGGGATGTATATAGGTAGGAATTTTGTCATACCTCATTAAATTTTTAGTTTGATTTTTTTTGGTCTTATTGGTTTAATTTTTCTTTACAGCAAAATTATCTGTCATGATAATGGAATTTATTCCCATCTACAACTAAAGACGAAAATATCAACCTTATCATATTCATCGATATTTGTATAGAAAGATAGAAAAACGGACAGATTAAATACAACTTCATCTTACAAGTTAACATCACAAATGATAAAAGTGAGGATAAGGTTTGAGGTTCCGAACGTAAGACCTCGATTTTGGAACCATATATAATTGCTACAATATAATGTTAGATAATCACTAGATGCCAAAAACTTAATTAACATGTCAGAGAATGAAAATAAAAGATGAGATGGTTATCCGAAATCGATCATCAAAGAGAGATCGGAGAGTTGATGGGTACAATAATCCATCAACTTTGTGGAAATTTCCCAGAAAAAAAGCTATTGATGTTCCAGCTGTGGTTGTAGGGTTTAAATTGGCGCATGATCTGAGATTTTCTCACTCGCTGCATTCTTGATCGAATTGGGTGATGAACAAGATGCATCTACAAAACAATTAATGGCCAATAGTAACCATTTGATTTTGTCTTTGTTTTTACTTTGGCGCTTCAGGTAATAATTTGTTGAATTATTATACAATCTTGTGAAACATGACAACCAAAAAAATAATGCAGCTATGGACATCCTGGATGCTAATGCCTTGGGTGTTGTTGCAATGTAGGTATTGGTTTTAACCCCACATACTCGTGGCTTTATATGGTTGATCACCACAAATGCCGGTAGTGGGTGTTCAAAGTTTAAGCTAATATTATTCTCTCACCGATTTTTTTTCATAAAAAAAAAAAAGAAAAAAAGAAAAAGAGCAAACACAACAATTTAATTTGAAGGCCTTCACATTGATTACAAATGCTACTGTTAAACAAATTCCAAATCATTTTCTGTTCAAGGACAGACAAAAAAAGAAGAAGTAAAAAAAACATGCCAAATCCTTTATTTTCTTCTACATGATTCACAGTAATAATTAAGAGACTAGATATGATGGTTCCGCTAGCTCAGCTTGTCAGCCAGTCACTGCACCAAAGCTGTTAATAATATCCATTTATTCTATTGCTTTCTGCTTGCTATACCTGTGTTTTGAAATCAAAAAATAAATGTCATGAGAAAGTTGAGTTATCAAGTCATAATAGAGGTATTAAAAGATTGATGACACCGGCCATGGCAGCAACAAGAGATTTTTAGATATGATTGTCATCCAATATATGCAAATGGTAAAGTATGTGCCAGCAATTAATTAACTGCACTAATTAAGTTGTTCCTAGAAAAGGAATTAAGTACATACCAGCCAATTGCAAATCAGAGGCTCAAAAGATAAGTCCACGAAGATCAACTGGATGCACTTCATTGCTACCCTCACCAGGAGTAATGATCAACCCATCAAGATCAAATGTAGGGTTTGCTTGAGAGTCACTAGGGTTCTGCAGGGAGTCTGGATCAAAAAAGTAGGAGGAGGAGCCAGGGTTTTGATGCAGGTACTGCTGTTGTGGATCATCCTCTGTGGATAGGATCTGTTGTATAAATTGGTCTTCTATGGATGGCTCCATGTGCTCAATATCCCTGCCAAAATCAATGTGATCTGAACCATCCAAATTCCCATCTATCTGACACCCTCCACCATAGATTTCAGACCCTCCACCACAAATTTGAGGACCCCCATCATTAATTATGTTCCTCTGGTCTGCATCAGAGATACCTCCACCAAAAGCAAATGAAGGATTCAAAATAAGGTTTGTTTGGAAATTAGCGTTTTGGTAGCCATGAAGATCATGAAATTGAGAGCTGCTACCTACAGGGTTGTAGTGCTGCAGGAATTGGCTATTTTGGATCTCAGTACTACTATTTTGGTGGGCCTGAAGGAGGAATGGATTTGGGTATTGAAGATGTGGGTTTGGATAATTGGGGGTTGTTAGGGTTTGAGGAATTGTTGGTTGATGATAGAATGATTGGGCTATTGTTGGGCTAAGTAGCTTAGAGATGCCTGATGAGCCAGTAGTACTGCTAGTCTTCATTTGGATGACATCATCAACTGAAGTCCACCTCAACAACTTTGAAGCACCCTTGCCAATTGGAAACCTTTGGCTCTCAAGAATGCTTTTCACATCATATTCTTTCAGATCAAAATTGGTGGCAGCTTTCATGCCTTTCACCCTTATCAGTGCAACATCATAAGCTCTTGCAGCCTCCTCTTCAGTATCTGATCATTGATCCAATATATATAGATTGATCAGCAGGAAATATTTAAGACTAATTAATTAATTAATTCAATGCAAGAGATAATTAACCAAATCATCTTTTAATTTGGAGATCACCAAATCAATCATTTCATAATATGAGGCATCAATTAAAGCCTTAAAGCTAGGGATAATATATAGGACTTACCAAATGTTCCCAGATAAATGCCTTTAAATCCTTGACCTCTCCCTAATCTAGCTTGCCATTTCTTATTGTACGAGTCCTTGTTCAAGGTTCCGCTATCAAAAGTGAGCGAGTGAGTGAGATAGAGATCAAGTTAATTAGAGAGAGAGAGAGAGAGAGAGAGAGAGAGAGAGAGAGAGAGGATTATTTATAAGACCTTGAAACTCCACGATAATTAGATTTGCCTTTGCCAAATCCTGTACTTGTTCTGAAATTTGACAAATTTAATTAGATACAGTTGATTAACAGAGATGCTATGAGATCATAAGAATAACCAATAATAACAAGAGAAATTTGAAAAACTAACCCAAATTGAAGTCAATTAAAGACTTTTAATCTCTTTTTAAAATTTTTGAAAATTTGACCCTCGAGTAGTGCTCGCGCGAGCTCTCCTCGAGAAGTACTCGAACACCCCTTGAGCACTACTCGATAGGGTTCGAGTACTACTCGAGAGGTTTTTGAGCACCTCTCGAAGAGAGTTCGAGTACTACTTGCACAATTGAGGGTTAAAATTTTAAAAATTTTAAAAAATAGTTAAAAGTTTTTAATGGCATTCAAAATAGGTTAGTTTTCCAAATATCTCTAATAACAAGGTAACTAGCGTCAACAGATTTACCAAAGTTCCCCAAAAGCAAATTGAATTAATTGATTGGAAACGCTCTACTCCAAAGATAGAGCATTTGAGTTTGGGCTTGTAGCTCTTGTGGTATAGCACATATTAGCTCTTTACATTCATGATAAGAGTTTGACTTTAATTTTTCCCTTCATCTTATATCACTTTTTAACCCAAAAAAAAAATTAAAAATAAAAAAGACTTCAGAAATAATGAATTAAGACGATCTAAACAACACACTAAAACATAACAAATAGAAAAAATAAAAATCAAACAAAAACTAAATTAGAAAACACTACACCAGACCACTAGCAAAAACAAATAAATATATCAAGCATTAATTAGTTCTCACTTTTTATGGAATGATTCATTAATTAATTAATTTTTTCTCTATGGACATATCAAAAATTCCACCTCTGTAATTCCACTATTACCTTCTAATGTGGAGCAAATAGGCTTCTTTGTTCATACTCTTCATCTCCCCCAATTCCTTCTCGTAGTCGCTCAGCTACAGCAATAATATGCATATGCAAGGGGAAGATCCAAATTATAAACAATAAGTAAATCGTAAAATATATATGATTGTCAATTATCTAGTAATTAATTAACATACAGGGAAATTTAAGCGAGCAGACATGCCCCAAAACTTTAGAGCAGCAAGATCATAAGCTCTAGCAGCGTCCTTTTCATGTTCAAATCCACCTGCTAAATTATAAGGAGAATTAATTACAAAACTATTATTAAGTTGATAATTGCTTTAATTTTCCTTTTATATATGTGACTGGTAACCAGTTAATAATAAATAATGGTTTAAATAGGTAGAGTATAACAAATATTTAATTTTTTTTAAAAAAAGGTAGAGTATAACAAATATCAATCACTCGTTATAGTGCTAGTAACGATTTTAATTTTTGCCTTTTTCCTATTTTTGTCTAATTAAGGATGTGTGGTTTTCAATTTCAAAACTAGAGAGTTATGTAAAGAGAATGGTACTCACCAACATAAACTATTGTATCGTTGATGATCGAGGAAGCAAAAGAGAAAACAATAAAGTTAGTAGATAATTAAATTTAGATGCTGCATGATTAATTAGTTAACAAAAATGGGAAAGTAATGGCATGCATGGATAATGAAATATTTTGGTACCTGTCTTGCCTTTCATTACTGGATCAGTGTTATCCCATAGAAATGCTTCAAAACGTCTTTTGTACCTGTAGCAAATTCGATCATTGTTAATTTTTTATTTTTTATTTTTAAATTATGTTTATATATACATACATATATATAGGTTGGCAATTTTCACATTCTAATTTTGTACTGTTTTTATGCTTTGTAATTGAATAGACAACAGGAGAATGAAATTAAGCATATATAAAATAAGAGATAAGTGCAAATTAATGCATGTACAGAATAGAAGTATCAAAATCACTACCCTATAGTGTTATATATATATATATATAGCAAATTCATTGAATTGGGAGAGCCGGCCTATTTGGTATTTCAGTTGCCTTTCCAACTCAAGTGTATACTGGAGTGTGGTTAACTCATAGAGATTGAATGTAATTGATTTTAACGTACAACGAAACAGGTAGAAACATACCTAGTAACTCCGCGATACTTAGAACTTCTTTGGCGGTGTTTAGAATATTTACGGCCACGTTTACTTTGCACTTTCGTAGGATTTTTGGTGCGTCTTCTACCCTTTTTCTTTTTATTGTTGCAATTATAGCTAATCATTGTGGAACAATAAGTAAATAGATGAACATGATAAATTTTATGAAAAATAACATTAGGAATTAAAAAAGTACGTCCAATGTACCTAATTTCGTTCCCTCCAGCCTGCAGGTTGATACAATTATTGTTTCTGCTGTTTATACCAATAAAACCCATATCATGACTTTCCATCTGCTGCTTAAGCCATGTTGAGGAAAATGGATGGTTGGCAAAAGGATAATTATTGTAATTAGGATATTCAAATAGGAAATTTCGATCAAGCGTCAATGAAGGAGTCTGAGAGTGCAAAGGGTACTTGCATAGTACAGGAGCATTGTTGTCAAAAGTAAAACCCTGGTTTAGCTCATTAGCATAGAATTGTGATTGCATTGGAAGTGATAGACCTTGATGACTTTGGTTTGAAGGAATGACAAACTCATTCAAGAACCCTAGAGAAGAAGAGTTGCCAGGGTTAGAGCTCATTATTAGTGATTGACTCGACCAAGGAGGAAAACAGAAGGGGTCGCTTGAGTTGATCACCATCAATGTACACACTTGATGGGGAAAATGGACTAATTAAGAGTACCTCCTGCAAAAACAAAACAATTAGGGAAGCTTAGTACACCAAACAATACTAAACAATAGGTAGGAAATGAATGAACGTACAATCGAACAATATTACATGATAGTGCACAAACAAAGTATGTAAACAACACTGAAATCTTCAATAATAGTTCAAGATATAGTCATAATTTTGGGAAACAATTAAGCACCATATATAACCAATATTTATTGTGGTCAATTCTTTGTTCAATTAATTCAGAAAACCGGCTGTCGAAGAATGGGTTACATGATGTGCATATAAAAAAAATAGGTAGGAAATAAACAGGGTACTATGTATCTATAGGATTGCGTACAAAAAACTAGTGAATGTATCAAATTACGCCAATAAACGAGAGTTCAATTATATGGGTTAAATATTAGGAAAAATTATAGTTTAATTCTTCTAACATACATTTTTTAAGAGGGCTGCTATTTGCACACCCTTTTTTTTCTTTTTGCACACCCTTTTTCTCTTTTTTTCTCCTACACACCCCACACACTTACTTCAAATTCAAAATCTCTCAACACACACCCAACCCATTACTAAAATACCCTCATTTCATTACACACCCTTCTTTCTTTTCCTCTATTTTTTCTCACGTTCACACCCCCCTCCCCCTGTTTTTTTTTTTTTTTTTTCTTCTTCTTCTCCAGCCAGCCAGCCAGCCCCTCCACCCAACCAGCCAGCCAGCCCCTCCACCCAACCCACCAAGCCCCTCAACCCCCTCACCCGACCCACCCCTCCCTTGGCGCCATCGACTGCTGGTGGTGAGGGATGCGATAACATGACCATGATCTTGGTGCAGTTCAAGAAGCCCCTTCGGTCCACTGAACCTGCAAATGACCAATACTCGTCAGTCGAAGCAGCAGGAAGTGATTCAAAGTCAGGTGAAATTGAATCGAATTAGTGGCTGCCTTGGACCATGAATTACAAGAGCTTTCATTGCGTTTTACTCTTTCAAAAGAAATGGTTTCTCAGATTCGTAACTGTAGATGATGGTTTAGCATGAAGATGAATGGATCAGTATTTAGTAAAATTCGTTTTTCTGCTCGTGAATGTTTGCTTATGCTTGAAATGCAAGAATATCACAACTTGAATAGTATGTACAGATAATGACAAGTCAACCAACTGTTTGAACAACAGCAGCATCTACCCTATATTTGAGCTGTTTAATATCATCATCATTTCTTTTCTCTTCCCCAGCCCACCCCAACCCAGCTCCGACCACCCCTCACAGCCCACCCCAGCCCCGACCCACCCACTCAGCCCCTCACCGGACCACCTCATTCCCTCCCGCACCCCAGCCCTGTAGCAGCAGCACCTCCTCTCTCTCTCTCCTCCCGCGCGCAGCTGCGCATCCGTTCGACACTGGCCCGCCGAAAATGTCACACTCGTTCGGCAGGCATCCGCCGAACGATGTGAGTGTTGTTCGGTAGGTACCCACCGAACATCAAGGACCCGTTCGGCAAGTGCCCGCCGAACCAGCTACTCGGAGAGAGAGAGAGAGAGAGAGAGAGAGAGAGAGAGAGAGAGAGAGAGAGAGAAGGGCACGCCGGTGGTTGGAAGCCGCTGCGCGCGGTGGCTGGAGGGCTGGGGTGGTCGGGGCTGGGTTGGGGTGAGAAGGGGCGGGGCTAGGGTGGTCGGGCCTGGGTTGGGGTGGGCTGGGGCGGGGCTGGGGTGGTCGGCAGAGATGGTAGAGAGAGGGAGAATGGTGGTGGGCGTGGCTGTGCAAGCTTGAGAAAGATGGAGGGGCTGGCTGGCTGGCTGGAGAAGAAGAAGAAAAAAAAAAAAAACAGGGGGAGGGGGGTGTGAACGTGAGAAAAAATAGAGGGGGGGGGGGGAATGGGAATGGGGTGTGTGGGTGTGTGGGTGAGGGGAGGGTTAAAGTGGTATTTTTCTTGAGGCTTTTTTTTTTTTTTTCAAAAGGGGTGTGCAAAAAAAAAAAAGAGGGTGTGCAAATAGCAGCCCTCTTTTTTAATTGAAAAAAAAACCATATGGTTTTTTTTTTTTTTTAAATAAAGTTCTTGTGGTGCACACATGGTCATCAACCTAATTATCTCTTCCATCCGCTATATATGCTCTACGTTGATGTGGTGCACACATGGTCATGAACACAAATAAAACATACTCCTCGAAAATTGCCGCGTGTGCCCTAAACCAACAATGGAGACAAGAAAGTTAACTAGGTTGATGAATTTGAGTAGTTTGACATGAGAGTTTAAGTTTAAGAAATAAAGTTAATCAAAATAAAATTCGAGAGAAAAAAGGAGAAACGAGTGATCAATAATTCAGTGAACAATGCTATAATATATCTATATATGTATCTATGCATAATGGGACACATTTTTTCTCAACAATTAATAATAGATTAATAGTACAGCCACTAATATAAAAAGCCTTAGTGGACTTTTAATTAATTCAAAGTGAATAATTCTGAAAATAATGTTAAAGAATATATTCTATAGCCAAGAGGAATTCAGAATTCTTACATACATCATTGTGATAAATTAAATTCTAATAAAATATATTCATGTGGGGTCCTTTTACTACACAACAATACGCGAAGAAAAAAACTTGGGTATCTCAGGATACCAGAGAAAGAGAGAGAGAGAGATCATGAGAGAGAAAGAGCTAGAGAGAGAGGAAAGAATAGAGAGAAAGGGGAGGATGGGAATACCACCTGTTGGTATTTCCGGGATATGCAAATTCTTCTCATACGTGAAAGCGCATCATGAATATTCTGTATCTAACCACGTACGTGATTGATAAGATATACAAATGTAAGTATATTAATCGCCATAAAATCTCCTACCGTTAATTTCAAATGGCAAGCTCACAGTAAAATAAAAGGAAAAGGCTAACCTAGTTATATATAACAAACCATTGAGGCATATCATTTTGCACGTCGCGCTAATTATGATCATCACAAGTTTCTTTTTCACATTTAGTTATACTTCAAATGTATCAAATATGTTTTTTATTTTAAGATTAAATTGCAATAATTCCTATGTAAAAACGAATAAACAAATTTGAAACCCCCTTGGCGCGAAACATCATAAAACTTGGCGCGAAACATCTTAAAACTTGGCACCCCATTTAGTTATGGATTCATATATATTTTTTATTTCTTTTGTTGTCCCTAAATCCAAAATCCTTAAACTAAGACCAGTATAAAAAAAAAATGTACAAAAAGGCTTCCGAATAAACTATGAAATTTCCAGGGATATATATAGTTCAAGATATGGGCATAATTAAGGTGAAATAAATTATAATCACCATAACCAATTCAGCAATTACAGTCGATCTGTATATATATATCACCTTGGTTCTTTGAAGAAAGGGTCGATCACAAGTTTTATGATTAGGTACTTGAGATAGATTTGGTTCTTGATATATCTAGTAGTTGGATCCGGTCCACCACCTGCAAAAACAGCACATAACATCATATACTGGGAAAATATGAAGGGAAATGCTGATAATCAGGTTTAAGATGATGAATATCCACTGATCTAATGAATTCAGCATCAAAATGAAACAAGTTCTATATCATCATCATCAAAAACTATGTACATGATCTGATTTTGATGGAATAGTACCTGCCTTACTCGATCTTCTTTTGTGAATGACAAGGCTAGCTATGGCTAGCTAGGAAATATGTACTTGAAGGTAGATAGCAGCAACAAGCTGGCTAGCTAGCAGCTTTCTGTTTGTCTCATCAAACCGGCCTTCAGAACCCTGAAAACCGTGAGAATTGAGGGGAGGAACCAGAAGATAAGAGAACCCGCAAAACCCAAAATATGGTCTAAAAACAAAATTGTGCATGTCTCATGCCAATTGTACTGCGATGGGGCAAAAAGGCAAAAGGACCAATGAAAGCGGAAAAGAAAAAGGCAAAAGAAGACCTATTGAAGGCCATTTTAATTACCAACCCAGCCTTGGATATATTTTCTGCATATATATAATTATTTATCTCTCAGGGGAACTATATGTAAATTGTGAAAGCTTATGATTCCCTGTAATGGTTTTGCATGCTCAACAGGTTCATATTTGGTGGTCTAAATTGCAATCCTCAGTGATAAATAGAGGGAGATTTTGCTACCATATATATCTCTCAGAATTCAATTCCACACAGTCATGTCGTTTTGGCAACATTTTCATACCTCTCTCAACATTTTGTAACGTTGGTCAAATGTGAAGGGTACCTATATAAGCCCACCAGTCCACTACTTCCATTTGTAAAACTTTGTTACATGTGGTCTTAAACTAGTGGAGCGAGTTGTTAATTAATTAACTATTACAATTTTAGTTGAATGACAGATAAATAATTAATTACGAGGATTTATCTTTTCAAATTGGGTTTTAAAAACTGCCTCTTATCACATGCGACAAACGTGTGATTTTGGTGATGGATGGCATACACATTCGTCTGCATAGTATCAGTACTGTGGTTATATGACCACTTGGTTTAACTTAGAAGAGGCCATTGTCATGGTATGGAAGAGAACCTTACCAGCTAGCTTGTTGGATTGAAAGTTTTGGAGAAATGGAGAACCCAGCAAATATTCAATAGGGAGACTTAGACTTCAGTATATTTTATGAGTTTTTTTTCGACTAAGACCGGTAGTGATTTAAAGTTTTTAATCAAGTTCTTTTATTTTTCTTTTTTGACAGTTTTACCCAAAATTTTGAAATTAAAACTTAATATGCAGCCTCTACAAAGCACACTTTACACCCTAGGAGGGGTAATACTCTTCAAATCGGGAGAGAGGACTTATTATGAATTAAAAAAAATTTCTTATAAATTAAAATGACTTTATTATGAATTAAAAAAATAGAAAATTAGGATTAAATACCAAATGTCAATAGTTTTTTAATAAAGCAACAAGACACTAATTTTTTTTAGTTTAGGTACTAACCTAGAGTAAAATATTTTGGATTAGGTCACAAATCAGTTTGTTATACAGTTGTGACTGTTGAACAGTTACAGTTGTAATTGTCGAACAATCACAGTTGTGACTATTTAAAATTTATAAAAAATCCAAATTTGTAAGGGTTTCATACTTTTGATTTAGGTTTGGGGGATAAAATCCTATAACCCAAAGACTAAATATTAAAGTTTAAGCCTTGCAAATATTGAAAAAACAACAAATCAATAAAAAAGTTATAACTGTTAGACAGTCACAGTTCGATATAACCATGTTTTTTAAAGTTGGTACCTAAACTGAAATTTAGTACCTAAAGTAAAATGACATAAATGTTTTAATAGTTGAAATGAAAAAACATTATAATTTGGTACCTAAAGTCAATGGACCTTTAAAAAAAATTCTTATAAACTAAAAGACTTTATTATGAATTAAAATTATTTTTTTATAAATTTTAAAACACCCTTGGACTTTATTAATTTACTAACAAGTTAGTTTTAGAGCATTCTTGTATATATATATATATATATAAGAGTGCTCTAAAACTAACAAGTTAGCAAGTTAATACAAAGCTAACTATGCTTTTGGGCCCACCACATAACTAATCTCATAATCCGAACCATCAATTATTTAGGCTCTACTTCAAAGATCATTATTGCAAAAAATCAACTAAATCAAAAATCATATAGTCATCTAATTGAGATCAAATAAATAGACGATCAGTATTTTCGATAAAAGCATATAAATAGTTTTTATTATAATCAAATGACTAAATGACTTACGATTTTGAAGATTTTTTTACAGGAATGATCTTTGAAGTAGAGCCTAAAAAACAGATGGTTCAAATTTTGAGATTACATTGTGCAGTGGGCCCAACAAGGTGGTTAGCTTTGTCAAAAGTTTTCTCAAGCCCCAAACAAATAACATAACAAGCTTTACAATCATCTTCTAGACAACAATCAAATACTGGAAGAAGATCTAAACTTAGAAAACTATCATCTTCCAAGTCATCCAAAGTTTCTTCAAAAGGGTTATCCGACTCATGAGAACCACGATACGCAGATTCAACACCATCATAAGCGAAACTTGGATAATCATAACTCACCACTTCTTCCACAAAACGTTCGTCCTCAAGACTACCTTCCGGTATGTTCGAGGGGTTGCGTCCGCCTTCCAAAATCTTCATACAGGCTTTCGCACGTTCCTGTCGTCGAAGCATTTTCACTGCTCTTGACAGATCTTCAATCATACGCCACATCTCTGCCTCTACCATGTCCAGCCATGGTGTAGAACTAGGTTTTGCAACCAGGGTTTGCTCTGATACTAATTGATGCAAGAACGAAGCATAGGCTGATGTCCAGCTATAGTAATAGGGCAAAAACCACAGTAATCCAACAATAACAGTAGAAAAGAGAGAATAAAGCTCTAGAATTAAAGTTGGAACATAGATAGATGAATTCTAGGGTTTCGGAACCCAGAAGAAACTCTCATATTAGAAATCTCTAAATAATATTATGCCAAAAACTATCTATTACAACCTAAGCCTTAAACTTATATAGGAAAACAATTTCCTCAATTGACTACGAAAACAATAAACCTTAGCTAATTAGGAATACATAAAGACCTAATTAAATAAGAAAACTAGACCCATGAAATAAATATTAAAAAGCTACTAAAAAAATAGTAAGTCTTGGAACCAAGGAGATGCTCCTTTTTAAGACTGCACAAAAACAATCTACTCTACAAATTAGCTTTTTTTCTTTTTTCTTTTTAAGACTCTGCAAATTAGATTGTGTGTCTGCAAATATGTTCTTGTATCATTACATCGTTCCATAGCTGACTGTTTACGAATACAAGGTGAGTTTTAACTGTTGCTCTGTTTGTTTCACTAAAAAAGCATCTTTAGAAATCAGGTTGTTTAATTTTCTTTTTGTTTCCTAAAGGCTGAGTTGATGGCTGGTGTTCGGGAAATAACAGCTGCTAAATTCTTTCAAGTAAGTTTTTTCTGTTATCCTTGTTTGGTTACTAAGAAAATTGTAGCATTCTATTTTCCGTATTATTGCTGCTTGTTTGATTGTACTTTTGTATAATTCCCCAGCTACTACAGACTTTGCGATTTAGTTAAACGCAAATGTGTTATTTATTTATTTTCTCACTTTGATTACAGGGTACCCATAGGCAGAGCCTCTCTTTGCATAGAAATTCTCTTACGCGAAGTAGCCATACGCTTTGGGGCGCACTTCATGGTCGCAGTTCAGCACTGGGTTTTGCTGATAGGAGAGGTGTTTCATTGAGGTGTCGTGCTCAAGAAAAGCCTAGAGCTGTTGTTTCTGATGGTGTGAGCAGCTCGGTAGATGAGAAATCAAGCTTGGTTGAGAAGCCTGCTGCGGAATTTATTCATTTTTATCGTGTCCCACTGATTCAGGAGAGTGCAACATCTGAGCTTCTCAAGACAGTTCAAACAAAAATTTCTAATCAGATAGTTGGTTTGAAAACTGAGCAATGTTTCAACATTGGGCTTGATCTGCAGCTTTCGAGTGACAAGCTTATGGTTCTTATGTGGCTTCTCCAGGAGACCTATGAGCCTGAAAATTTGGCGGCCGAGAGCTTTCTTGAAAAGAAAAGGCAGGAAGGACTGAATACAGTTATTGTTGAGGTTGGGCCTCGGTTGTCATTTACAACAGCATGGTCTTCTAATGCTGTCTCAATTTGTCGAGCTTGTGGCCTGACAGAGGTGACTCGTTTGGAACAGTCAAGGAGGTACTTGTTGTTTAGTAAGGGCATGTTGCCAGATCATCAAATTCATGAGTTTGGTGCTATGGTTCATGATCGGATGACTGAGTGTGTTTATACCCAGAAGCTCACTTCCTTTGAAACAATTGTGGTTGCGGAAGAAGTTGGTCATGTACTTGTCATGGAGAGAGATCGGAAGGCATTGGAGGAGATTAATCAGGAAATGGGTTTAGCATTTGATGAGCAAGATCTCCAATACTACACTAGGCTATTCCGGGAAGAAATTAAGCGGAATCCAACAACGGTTGAACTTTTTGATATTGCACAATCCAACAGCGAGCATAGTAGGCACTGGTTTTTTACAGGTAAAATTTGTATAGATGGACAACCTATGGATAGAAGTTTAATGCAAATTGTGAAGAGCACTCTGCAGGCAAACCCAAACAATTCTGGCATTGGGTTCAAGGATAACTCAAGTGCAATCAAGGGATTTCTTGTGAACCAAATGCGACCAGTGCAGCCAGGTTCAACATGCCCGTTGAACATAGCTACTCATGACCTTGATATTTTATTTACTGCTGAGACCCATAATTTCCCATGTGTTGTAGCACCTTACCCTGGTGCAGAGACAGGTGCGGGAGGTCGAATTAGGGATACCCATGCAACTGGGAAGGGGTCTTTTGTTGTTGTAGCTACAGCTGGTTATTGTGTCGGGAATCTCAATATGGAAGGATCTTATGCACCTTGGGAAGATTCATCTTTTGCGTATCCGTCGAATCTGGCTTCACCTTTGCAGATCCTCATAGATGCTAGTAATGGTGCATCAGACTATGGGAACAAATTTGGTGAGCCCTTGATTCAGGGCTACACTAGAACTTTTGGAATGAGACTTCCAAGTGAGGACAGACGGGAATGGTTGAAACCAATCATGTTTAATGGAGGCATCGGGCAAATTGATCACAACCATATATCAAAAGGAGAGCCTGACATTGGAATGTTGGTTGTAAAGATTGGAGGCCCTGCATATAGTATTAGAATGGGTGGTGGAGCTGCATCAAGCATGGTTAGTGGTCAGAATGATGCAGAGCTTGATTTTAATGTTGTACAGCGTGGAGATGCTTAGATGGCACAAAAACTGTATCGTGTGGTTCGTGCCTGCATTGAGATGGGGGAGAATAACCCAATCATTAGCATTCATGATCAGGGAGCTGGTGGAAACTGCAATGTTGTTAAGGAAATTATATACCCGAAGGGTGGTCAGATTGATATCCGGGCAATTGTAGTTGGTGATCACACAATGTCTGTCTTGGAGATATGGGGTGCAGAATATCAGGAGCAAGATGCAATCTTGGTGAAACCTGAAAGCTGCGACCTTTTGCAATCAATATGTGAAAGAGAAAGGGTTTCTATGGCTGTTATTGGAACAATAAATAGTGAGGGGCGTGTTGTTTTAATTGATAGTTTAGCTATTCAAAGATGTCTGTCAAATGGACTCCCTCCCCCTCCCCCTCCCCCACCAGTCGATTTGGAGCTTGAGAAAGTACTTGGTGATATGCCACAAAAAAGTTTTGAATTCCACCAGATGGCTGATGCACGAGAACCACTTGATATTGCTCCTGGGATTACAGTGATGGATTCGCTTAAGAGGGTATTGAGACTTCCATCCATCTGTTCAAAACGCTTCTTGACATCAAAAGTAGACAGGTGTGTTACAGGTCTTGTAGCACAGCAGCAAACTGTTGGGCCCCTGCAAATTCCCCTCTCCGATGTTGCAGGGGTTTTACTGATTTGACTGGAGGTGCATGTGCCATTGGGGAGCAGCCAATCAAAGGTTTGTTGAATCCAAAAGCAATGGCGAGATTGGCTGTTGGTGAAGCACTCACAAATCTTGTTTGGGCAAAGGTCACTTCTCTATCTGATGTTAAAGCAAGTGGGAATTGGATGTACGCGGCCAAGCTTGATGGGGAAGGAGCAGCTATGTATGATGCTGCTACAGCTCTTTCAGACGCTATGATTAAACTTGGTATTGCTATTGATGGGGGGAAGGACAGTCTTTCCATGGCAGCCCATGTTGCAGGTGAGGTTATGTATATTTTGCTTGTGATTGATATCTTGTCCACTTATATTTATATGTTGTGATTGAATAAAATTTTGTTTCTTTTATAAAAATGCTGCAGGTGAGGTTGTTAAGGCTCCTGGAAATCTTGTAATCAGTGTTTATTGCACTTGTCCTGACATAACAAAAACAGTAACCCCGATTTGAAGCTTGGAGATGATGGCATGCTGCTTCACATTGACTTGGCAAAGGGAAAGCGGCGGTTAAGTGGGTCTGCTCTTGCTCAGGTTTTTGACCAAATTGGCAACGAGTGTCCTGACCTTGAGGATGATCCTTATCTTAAGCGAGTTTTTGAGGGAGTTCAGGCCCTTCTTGATGATGAATTGATCAGTGCTGGTCATGATATCAGTGATGGTGGACTACTGGTTTGTGCCCTTGAAATGGCATTTTCTGGGAATCGTGGCATTACCTTGGAATTGACTTCACATGGGAAGAGCCTCTTCCAAACACTTTTTTCTGAAGAACTTGGTCTTATTATAGAGGTCAGCAAGAAAAACTTGGATCTGGTGATGGGTAAGCTTAGCAGTGAAAGTATTTCTGCTGAGATCATTGGACAAGTGACTGCCACCCCCTCAATAGAGTTAAAGGTTGATGGGGTAACTCATTTGAATGAGAGTACTTCTTTCCTAAGGGACTTGTGGGAGGAAACTAGTTTTCAGCTGGAGAAGTTCCAAAGATTGGCTTCTTGTGTGGATCTAGAGAAAGAAGGGTTAAAAGATCGCCATGAGCCTTCATGGGAATTGTCTTTCACTCCTTCTTTCACAGGTGAAAAGTATATGAACATAGCCTGCAAACCGAAAGTGGCTATTATTCGAGAAGAAGGCAGCAATGGGGACAGAGAAATGGCTGCAGCATTTTATGCGTCTGGTTTTGAACCATGGGACGTTACAATGTCAGACCTTCTTAATGGAGCCATATCACTGCATGAATTTCGTGGAGTTGCGTTTGTTGGAGATTTTAGCTATGCTGATGTGCTTGATTCTGCGAAAGGTTGGTCTGCTTCAATTCGATTTAATCAGCCCCTTCTATATCAATTTCAGGAGTTCTATAAGCGGCCAGACACTTTTAGTCTTGGAGTTTGCAATGGGTGTCAGCTTATGGCTCTTTTGGGGTGGGTCCCGACTCCCGAGTCCTCAGGTTGGGGGTGTGCATGGTGGTGGTGGGGATCCTTCACAACCGAGGTTCATTCACAATGAGTCGGGACGGTTTGAATGCCGATTCACCAGTGTGACAATCAAAGACTCATCCAGAGCGTTGCTTCCTAATGTGGCAATTCCCATGGTATCCCAACAAATGGAATGTGGACAAGAAAGGCCTTAGTCCATGGTTTCGGATGTTCCAGAATGCCAGAGAGTGGTGTTCTTGACAACTTTTTAGTGTTCTTTTTCGTACAAAGATGGTTCGTGTTTCAGTGTTCTTCATGAGAGTTCTGCTTTATTGCATTCTGAAACACTACTTACTGCTTTACTTGTAGAGTATGCTCAGTGGCTGTGGAAGCATGCTTTTGAATTTTCACCTTTGTATAAAGCTTTATGGTTTTGTTTTAGTTTTATTTATTTCGCCTTTTTCTGAAAATTTGATGTGAACTTGCCAAAAAAGAAAAAAAAAATTTATTCATGAATTCATAACCATTAAATTAACTTTTATCATGATGATAATTTCAGGGAATTTTGAATTATCCACTAGCTATTTTCTTCTTCCTGGAGTATTCAGAGACAAGCCCTTTTTGCATGTCAGCATTCAGCCCCTTGTTGCTCGTTATTGTGGCTATTTCAAGTTGGGGCCGGCCTAAGGACACGTCATCTGGTATTCTTACCTTTTTTATTGTAGGACTATTAGTTTTTTTTGGTCGATAGGACACTACTCGTTTAATACAAGCTTTGTTGGTTAAGTTAGGGAGTTAAATTGGCAGTTCTTGTTGTATTGAACCCTATAGAACTGCTGATAAAGCACTAACAGATTTCTTAGCAGTATAGGTACTTTGCGTACTTAGTTGACTTCAGATTTCCACCAATTAAAAAAATCATAAATCACTGCCGGTCTTAGTGTAAGAAGGGCTCATACAATGGACTGAACTCTAGTTTCCCTTAAAATTATTTGCTTGCTCAGAGAAAAGGTTAAAGGATTCCAAATTCCTGCGGGGTCTTATTGGTGAACAAATGGAGCATACATATGGTGATAATAGATATTATGATTAAAGGACTAAATATTTCTGCTTTGGTTTCTGTCATTTTGGAGATAATCAGACCATTACTGATAAAACATCTCCCACTATCCTTGAGTTTGGCTTTTATTGTTTAAAGTACAATGGTTGTTGTAGAACCAAATTACATAGTGAAACAACCTCTTATGCTGAAAGGAAATGTAAATAATTAAATTAACTTAAGATACAAATTTGCACTAGAGCTATTAACTTGAGTGTAAATAAGTAATATAACCATGTAAACCAACCTCCTGCATACAGAATTGATTTCATTGTTCTGTCCTGCCAATCAAATTTGATGTCTTATTTTTAAAGTGAAAAAAAAACCTTCAATAGAGTTGAATTTTTCTGGATTGAAACAAGTATTTCTCTTTAATTTGCTTGAAATATGCAGACATCTGAGATTAGTGTGATCAACATGTGAAACATAGTATTATAACACTTCAATTATTGTACAGACCTTCAGATTGCACTTTATTGAACAACCTTGTGAATTTTAGGCGCTGATTATATCATATGTGTATAGACTTTCTCCGTGCTGCATTTGTCATCCTTGCTGAGAGGTTGAAGGGGAACAGGAGTGAAACAGTAAGTGGCCTCTCATATATTTCAGTTTTTTTTTGTCTTTCTTCTGATAAATCTGTTGGTAATTTTTTAGCTCTTAATGTTTGTGTTGATGGTTGATTTCATTTTGAGATGGTTATAGAAATATAATGCAGAAAAATAAGAAAGAAAAGGTTATAGGACAGGATCTAAGTTGCTTTCTTGTTTCTGTAGCAAATATATATATTACAAATATAAATATAAATTTGTGGTTTAAATTAGTGAATTGCCATAGAATTGAAATCTATATATTTGAGGTATGATTAGTTTGTTTAGAAATAGGGCTTGTTCTAGTGTTATGCATATTAGAGTGAGATGGACAATTAGTATGTGAATTTGGAAAAAGAAGGAAAGCTAGAAAAGATGTGTGTAAGTTTATAAGCATGTGTCCGAACTTTGTTCTGCTGAGCAAATGTGATATATTTGGTTGATGACCCTGGTTTGCCCTGCTCTTCGATTATCTTTGTGAATTTGTTGGAAATTTATTTGTAGGAAAGGTAGAACCATCAAACACTGGGGTTAATGGACTCAACCAGCTTGCTTAATTGCTTTTAGATGGTACATTGATCTGTTATGGACAGTTAGGAACTCAAGTTCGTTAAGCTATATTTGTTACGATATGTTTGATCCTATTTTTTGGATCCTGAGAACAGAATTCCATGCAGGCTGCCATCAATTATGTGCACCTATTTATAGAATCTAGGGTTTTCATTTGAACTAGTTCTAGTTCTATCATGTCAATGAGAGCTTTAATCGTTTGGTGAAAAGGATTTGAATCATCTGCAACAGCATGCAGGAAGTGAGGAGTCAAATCATCATCTGCTGACTACACCAAATGGTGATTTATAGCTTTCAGATGATAGTTTATTAAGATATAGGCCCATATCAGAATACATTTACTTCCTTTCCTTACGTTAGTATTCCTTTCCTTACGTTATGCCCATTGAAGAATACATTTACTTCCTTACGTTATGGTTTTTTTCCTTTATTGTATATTCATGATTGTATAGCCTATTTATCTGTACAATGACAGATTGTAAATCAATGAAACATTATTCCTTTCCAAAAAGACTATCTCTCTGGTGTCGTTTTCACATGGTATCAGAGATATTCCTCTGAATTTTCTATCCTAAGAAAACTTCCAGAATCTTCAATGGCCGGAGAAGATGGATCTTCACAAGACGATGGAAAGAAGATCAGTGACAACAAAAGTGTTGAAGGATTCAATGATCCTTCAAGCCCTTATTACATTCATCATTCTGACCATCCTGGAATGGTTTTAGTATCGAAACCATTAGTTGGTGATAATTACGGTACCTGGAGCCGATCTATGAGTATTGCCCTGAGTGCCAAAAATAAGACAGGTTTCATCGATGGTTCGATCAGGAAGCCCTCATCGATATTCAAGCCTTCAGAATTTCATCGATGGAAACGGTGCAATGACATGATCCTCTCTTGGATTATCAACTCCCTCGACTCGGATCTTTCCAATAGCGTAATCTACGCTGAGACTGCACATGAGGTATGGTCAGATTTAAATGAACGTTTTTCTCAAAGTAATGCTCCTCGAATTTTCCAGATTCAACGAGATATTGCCTTGAATACCCAAGACCAGATGTCGCTTGCAACATATTATACAAAGTTGAAAAGTTATTGGGATGAATTATCATCATACAATGATGTCGATCCTTGTACTTGTGGATCCATGAAGTCGGTGGCTGACCGAGAGGAGAGACAAAGGCTTATGCAATTTTTGATGGGGCTTAACGATTCTTATGCAGCGGTCAGAGGCCAAATCCTTCTCATGCAACCTCTTCCCTCTGTAAAAAAAGCTTATTCGCTTTTGTCACAAGAAGAAAAACAGAGAGAGCTTTCTATGACTCGAAATAATAATACAGAGAGTATGGCTATGTTAGCTATCAACAATCAAAGGACCTCATGGCAGAACTCCCGCAGTAATTCCAAAGGAAATAAAAGAGAACCTCTTCATTGTAGCCATTGTGATAGGGACTATCACACTGTGGAAAGCTGCTATTACCTCATAGGCTTTCCACCAGGACATCGGTTGTACAAAGGAGATGCCAAGAATGGGACCGGAAATACCAAGTCATCTTCAGGTAATCGGCCACAACAAAAGAACAAATCCACACCACCAACTGCGCATCATATCCAAACTGATGAGGCATCCACTTTGCATCAACTTCAATCTATTGCGCCAGGCTTGACGGCAGAGCAATGCAGCCAAATTATGGGTGCAGTCAGCAATGGAGACGGTATTAATCCTTCTCAAGGTTTGTCTTTTTCTTCTTGTCTATTGTCTCAACGTTCATCTAATAGGTCTGATGTCTGGATAATTGATAGTGGTGCCACATATCATATAACAAATACTCCACATTTTTTTCAAGACTCATTAACCCTCTCAGCTGCACAAACTATTCATTTACCCAATGGAGAAAAAGCAAATATTCATTCAAAAGGAACTATTTCCTTAAATTCAAAATTGCAACTTCAGAATGTTCTTTGTGTTCCTTCCTTTAATACAAACTTATTATCTGTTCCTAGACTAACCCAATCTCTCAATTGTTGTGCGATGTTTTTCCCAACCTTTTGCGTTTTGCAGGACTTGGAAACGAAGAAGATGATTGGTTGGGGTAGGCGACATGGCAACCTTTACTACCTGGAGCCGGCAATCTCATCACCATCTCCTCCTCCATTTTCATTTCATGTCACTTCTCTACAAGATCTATGGCATTTGCGGCTTGGACATCCATCATTTGGTCGTTTTAAATTTTTGGCTAAACATTTTCTGGATATTTCTTTTCATTCTAATAAGCAGTGTGATTTTTGTCCATTGGCTAGGCAAACAAGATTACCATTTCCATTAAGTTCTGTTTCAAGTACTCATCCTTTTGAATTGATTCACTGTGATATATGGGGTCCACACAAAGTGTCTACACATTCTGGAGCACATTATTTTTTGTCTATTGTTGATGATTTTACGCGCTGCACATGGATTTATTTGATGAGATTTAAATCTGAAACTGCTAGCTTGCTTAAATCTTTTTTTTCTTTTGTTGACAATCAATTCAGTCACAAAATAAAAAATATTCAAGTGGACAACGGTTTAGAATTTTTTTTTATGCGGGATTTCTTTGCTGAACAAGGAGTCGTTTACCAACACACTTGTGTCTATACCCCCCAACAAAACGGTGTAGTTGAGCGGAAACACCGCCACATCCTGGAGGTGGCTCGTGCTCTATGATTCCATTCTCATCTACCTCTTGCTTTTTGGGGGGAGTGTGTTCTTACTGCTGTATATCTTATCAACCGTTTGCCCACACCGCTTTTAAATGGTAAATCTCCCTATGAAAAACTTGTTTGTCGTCCACCCACTTACACACATTTGCGTGCTTTTGGTTGCTTATGTTTTGCCACCAATCTCACTCCTAAACACAAATTTGATAAGCGAGCACGTAGATGCATTTTTGTTGGTTATCCATTTGGGCAAAAAGCATACAAACTATATGATTTATCCAGTCACCAATTTTTTACAAGCCGGGACGTTGTCTTTCATGAAAATATTTTTCCTTTTAACACTAACGTGCCTGCACCTGACAAAAATAGTTCCATTTTTCCCTTGCCAACTGATGATGCTCCAACCCATTTACCTACATCTTTACTTCCTATTGAACCACCAACATCCCCAGATACACCAACTAACCCTGAACCAACTACTCCTTTCTCCGACAGTCCTGGCCCCACTACTCCTCTTTCCGCCCGTCCTAGCCCAATTTTGGATTCCTCATCAGGTAGCTCCGCCTCACCACCTTCTGCTCCTCCACCTCAACCAACTCGGCATTCTGACCGTGTTCGCCAACCTTCAGTCTTGCTTCGCGATTTTCATGTGTACAAAGCCACATTGCCTACTTCCGCTACACCATCATCTTCGGTTCCATCTCCTCTACAACGCCAAGGTACTCGTTATCCTCTCCATAAATTCATTTCTTAATTATCATAAGTTATCTCCCACTCATCATTCTTTTGTGGCCTCTATATCTAGTTGTGTGGAACCAACTTCTTTTGTCCAAACAAACACAGATCAAAGATGGCGAGAGGCTATGGACAAGGAGCTTGAGGCTCTTGAGCAGACTAATACCTGGACACTAACCCATTTGCCTGCAGGAAAGCATCCCATAGGTTGCAAATGGGTTTATAAAATCAAATATAAACCTGACGGTTCCATTGAGCGTTACAAGGCTCGCCTTGTCGCTAAAGGCTACACTCAACAAGAAGGGTTGGATTACACTGAGACATTTTCTCCTACTGCCAAAATGGTCACCTTTCGTTGTTTGCTTGCTATTGCTGCCGTCCGTAATTGGCCTCTTCATCAACTAGACGTTCAGAACGCCTTCCTCCATGGCGACCTTGATGAAGAGGTATACATGTCTCTTCCACCTGGTTTTAGTCGACAGGGGGAGAATCTTGTGTGTCGACTAAATAAATCGTTATATGGCTTGAAACAAGCTTCACGCAATTGGTTTGCAAAGTTTACAATTGCACTTGAAGATGCAGGTTTCAAGCAGTCATTAGCAGATTATTCACTCTTTACCAGGTCACATGGTTCTTCCTTCACTGCCATATTAATTTATGTGGATGACGTTATTATTACGGGGAATGATCCGAAGGCCATACAGTCTATTAAGACATTTCTTCATGTTCGCTTTCGAATAAAAGACCTTGGTCTCCTCAAATATTTTTTGGGCATAGAGGTGGCTCGCACGAAGCAAGGAATTTTCATCTCCCAACGCAAATATACTTTGGATATATTAGATGATGTGGGTCTTCTTGGTGGCCAACCCACTTCCTTTCCCATGGAACAACATTTGAAGCTCAGTCCAACTGAAGGACAAATCTTAAAAAATCCTTCACGTTATAGGAGATTAGTAGGAAAGCTCATTTATCTCACAGTCACTAGACCAGATATAATATTCTCGGTTCACATGCTTAGTCGTTTCATGCATCAACCACGAAAGCCACATTATGATGCAGCTTTGCGTGTGGTACGTTACCTTAAGAGTTCACCAGGTCAAGGTCTCATCTTTCCTGTGCAAAACTCACTAAGTCTGAAAGCCTACTGTGACTCAGATTGGGCCACTTGTCCAATCTCAAGACGATCTGTCACTGGTTATTGTACTTTCCTTGGTAGTTCCTTGATCTCTTGGAAGACAAAGAAACAAGACACAGTGGCACGCTCATCCGCAGAAGCGGAATATCGGGCTATGGCAGCAGTTAGCTGTGAGCTTGCTTGGTTGAAATTTGTTTTACAAGATCTTGGCGTGAAGCACTCACATCATGCACGTTTACATTGTGACAATCAAGCTGCACTTCATATTGCAACCAATCCAGTATTTCATGAGCGAACTAAACATATTGAATTAGATTGTCATGTGGTTCGGGATTACATTAAGTCTGGATTGATCACTACGGCTTACACTCCCACTTCTTTGCAGATAGCCGACATTTTCACAAAGCCTTTGGGAAAGGCTTCTTTTGGGTCTCTTTTAGGCAAGTTGGGAGTTTATGATATACACTCTCCAACTTGAGGGGGAGTATTAAGATATAGGCCCATATCAGAATACATTTACTTCCTTTCCTTACGTTAGTATTCCTTTCCTTACGTTATGCCCATTGAAGAATACATTTACTTCCTTACGTTATGGTTTTTTTCCTTTATTGTATATTCATGATTGTATAGCCTATTTATCTGTACAATGACAGATTGTAAATCAATGAAACATTATTCCTTTCCAAAATATAGGCCCATATCTTAATATAGTTCTTGGTATAGTGATGATGCTAGTGATTTGCTTGCTACCTGTGTTGTACAGAAATGTTTGTGTATGCTTCAACTTTCAGTAAAAAACTTGCACTTTGTAATCACATTATGATTGTTTATTTACTTTTGCAGAGCAAGAGATTCAACCATTGACCTATCTTAATTCTAATTCTGAAAACACTGTTTATTGATGCTATTTATTTAAAAGGAAATTGCAGGTTCCTGGCAATGTCTTAATTCATAGAAAGTAAATATGCAGTGCAAACAAAACATATTTCCTACACGTACAATTCGCTGTATTTAATTATTTGTTCTTGTTCAAAAGAATGTGTTTGTTTTAAAAAATGATAAAAATTTTACCAAAAAAAAATGGAAATAATAAATAATTGGGTTAATTACAAATAAATCAATAAATTTTTTCAAAATTACAGATTTAATCTATGCACTTTTTCTTAATTATTATTTTAAGAGATAATTAGACTTAGGTTTTTAGAAAAAAAAAAAAAAAAAGTTTTTAGATAGAGAACGAAGGTGTTTTAAAATTTATAAGAAAATCATTTTAATTCATAATAGTTTACAAGAAAATCATTTTAATTCATAATAAAGTCTTTTTAATTTAAAAAAAATCATTTTAATTCATAATAAAGTTGTTTCCTAATTTGAAGGATATTTTCCCTTATTTGAAAGGTATTTTCCCTCCTAGGGTGTAGAGTGGGTTTTGTAAAGACTGCATATTAAGTTTTAACTTTAAGATTTTGAGTGGAGCCCAAAATTTTGGAGTTAAAATCTAACATAAAGCCGTCAAAGAAGAAAAATAAAATAACTTAATTAAAAACTCTAAATCACCGGTCTTAGTCTAAGAAAGACTTATAAAATGGACTAAATTCTAATTCTCCCTTATTTTAATCACCATATACCAAAATGAAAAAAATATATATATATATATAATAGACCAAAATAAACATTCATTACTAATTGTACATATCAAAAAATTCCACCTCGATAATTCCACTATTACCTTCTAATCTGGAGCAAATAGGCTTTTTTGTTCATACTCCTCATCTCCACCAATTCCTTCTCGTAGTCGGTGGTCGCTCAGCTACAACAATAATATGCATATGCAACTATGCAAGGGGAAGATCCAAATTATAAACAAAGTAAATCGTAAAATATATATATAATATTGTCAATTAATTAACATACAGGGAAATTTAAGCGAGCAGACATGCCCCAAAACTTTAGAGCAGCAAAATCTAAGCTCTAGCAGCGTCCTTTTCATGTTTAAATCCACCTGCTATAATTATAAGGAGAATTAATTACAAAACTATTGAAAAATAATTAAGTCCAGATTAGTAAGTTGATAATTGCTTTAATTTTCTTTTATGTGGGGAAAGATAAAAATACCATTAGAGATATAACATAGATTAGAGTATTAGACTCATAACTAGTTAATAATAAATAATGTTTTAATTAGGTAGAGTATAACAAATATTTAATTTACAAAAAAAAGGTAGAGTATAACAAATATCAATCACTCGTTATAGTGCTATTAACCATTTTAATTTTTGCCTTTTTCCTATTTGTGTCTAATCAATGATGTGTGATCTTCAATTTCAAAACTAGAGAGTTATGTAAAGAAGATGGTACTCACCAACATAATCTGTTGTCTCGTTCATGAGGAAGCAAAAGAGAAAACAATAAAGTTAGTAGATAATTAAATTTAGATGCTGCAGAATTAATTAGTTAATAAAAATGGGAAAGTAATGGACAATGAAATATTTTGGTACCTGTCTTGCCTTTCATTATTTAAGATTTATAGTTTTTTTTTCGAGCAGTTTTGATTTTTTGTTTTGTGTTTGTTTAGTTGCAGTTGCACCAAATTTTGGAAAATTTTAAATGAGAGGGTGTTCAAATACTTGATGTTGAATGTGAAATTGTCTTAAAGTTTTAAAACCAACCACTCATCCTTTTTAATATTTTTAAAGTTTGTAATAAACTTATAATTCGGAATCCCAAAACACAACAATCTTCCAACATATTACAACAATGGTTCGAAGCATAAACAACAATTTTTCAAGAAATCTTAACAGAAGCTCAAAGCATAAACAACAATCTTCCAGCATGTTGGAAAATTGATTTTGGAGCGTTAGTTAATAGTAAACTTGGGTCAAATTTCAAGTGTCCCAATCAGCTATTCATTTGTTTAAAATCTAATTTATGAGTGGATCATAAATTAATTTCAAAGTAGCTAGGCTACATGAAGATGAGTAAGATCAATTAGAGAACAATAAGCCAGAGGCTATTCCGACCACCCTTCATTGCTGAGTTGACCACCCTAACATATTTTGGACAAATTTTTCTTATTTTACCTTTTCTTGCAAAAAATTATGAAATTATCCAGATTCATTCAGCATCATGCTCCTGAAAATATACTAAGAAATTCGGCAACTTACGGCTAAATATAATGACAATGTTCGGTAGAATACTACCAAATGCCTTTTTTATTTCCATTCGGTGGTTACTTACCGGAAACTTTGCTAATGTTCGACAGTTAGGTATCAAATAACCACAAATATTTCGACAGATAAGTGTCGAATGATCCAACAAATAAAATTAGAATTTTTTATTTTAAGAGTAAAATTAAAATTTAAAAATAGAATGATTAACTCAACAATTTAAGGTGGTCGGTAGAGCTTGGGCCGAACAATAAATCTCACATGAGAGACACGAGGGGAAGTTAAAGAGTTTTGGTCCAAGAATGCACTTTTGGTTGATGCCTCAAGGCTTATCTTTTTGGGTAAGGCTTATCTTTTTGGATCACACATTTTCTGTAAATTATCTTATTTTCATTTTTTGGGCTTGCTGTATTGATATGCATATGGGCCTCATTATGCTTGGGCTTGCATGGGTCTGAGTGGCCTCTGGCCCACATTATCTCTAAAAGTTGGGACCCAAAAACCTTCAGAAAGGTAGCATGCCCGCCCTTCTATAAAGTTAGAATGGCTTTTTTGTTTGTTTAGTCATGGCTGTTCATTTGACAGTCATTTCTTCTCATCAACAGACATTCGACTTCTATAAATAGTGCATTTGTTTCATTCATTTGGAAGCTGGAACAACTTTTCAATCCGAGATTTCTCACAATACAGCAGGCCTAATATCATCTCTCATTCTAATTGCTTTTGAGAACTTGTTCTCTCGTAGAGAACTTCCTTTAGAAGAATATTTGTGCTCTTGCTCAAATTCATACATGGTTATAAGAGTTCAAACATAATTCTGAACCTCTGGTTTGTAGAGTCTTGTACATTGAAGTACTACTATTACAATGGGAGGTTGTTGTATCATGTCAACTATTGGACTCCAAAAGTTTAAGTTGCCAAGAAATAGGCCAACAATGTATATTAAGTTAACACAAGAAAACACAAAGCTCCCAACAAGGATATAAAATTGCATTCATATTACACCGTAAAATTCTCATTTCTGTCAACCAAATCTCAAATCATTCTCTGTTGAACGACAAACAAAAAAGGGAAAACCATGCCCAACCCTATATTTTTTTTCCACAATCACAAGTCACTATGTAAATGCAAGTTCAATTTACATGCAAGGCAAACAAAAATGCAGTCATTTGTCATTCAATATTCAGACTGAAACTGAATGATGCTCCTCAAAGTTAGAGAAGTCATCCCTAACTTGAATTTGAGTCCTTGAGTCAAGGGACTGAAGTGATCTCACAACTTCAGACATTGATGGTCTTTTCTCCGGCATCACAGAAGTGCAACAAAGGGCAATTTCTAGAGCTCCTAGTATTTCTTGCTGGGAAGAATCTGGGATCTTGGGATCGAGAACTTGGACAGCCCCATTTGTAATGTTGACCTTCCGTCGCACCCACTTCACAATATCGAGAGACTCAGATGGTTCCGCTAGCACAGCTTGCCGGCCTGTCACTAGCTCCAATAATACAACACCAAAGCTGTAAACATCCATTTGTTCAGATGCTTTCTTACTGTACTTGCATTCTGCAATCAACAAATAAATGTCATAAGAGAACTCTCAATTTATCAAAATATGATATTTGTCATCTAATATGATGCAGATGGTAAAGAATGTGCTTGCAACTAACTGCACTTTAGTTGTCCCGAGAGAAGGAAGTACCAACCTAGATTGAGAAATGTTACAAAATACAAACTAGAGGCTCAAAAGATAAGTTGATGTACCAAACAAAGCAGTCCATATTCACATGCCATAAAAAGTTCCAAAGTAGTTATTCAATGACCATTGACCAACAGAACATTTGAAGACCACATATATGATGCAAATCTAAAGAGATTGCTTTGGAACATATAAGATGCAGAAATATCAGTAAGAGTATAATCTATTTGAAAACTCATTAGGAATGCTGGTTCTCTTACCTGGTGCATTGTAACAGGAGAAAACAGATTCTGAAGCCATGGTTGATTGAAAGGCAGCCTCTCCCACAATTCTGTCAAGAGCAAAATCTGTGAGCTTTGGTACAAAATCTGCATCCAGAAGGATATTTTTCGATTTGAGATTTCTGTGAAGTAAATGAGGAACATAATCCTTGTGGAGGTATGCTAGTCCTTGAGAAACACCAATGGCAATTCTCAACCTAACACTCCACTGCAAATGAAAATCAGGTCTGGAGATCATGTCCCCCAAGCTCCCTTTTTGTAAGAATTCATATATCAGAAATATCGATTCATCAGAATGGCAAAACCCCAGAACTTTTACAATGTTTTTATGCCTGATCTTGGCCAAGGTCTTGATCTCAGCCTTCAAAGCTTTGGAGGACTGGACCCCAAAGTTGACAAGCTTCTTCACAGCAACAAGTTCACCACTTGGCAAACTTACAATGTGGACTCTACCAAATACTCCACCACTTCCGGCAGCATTTTTATCATCCATTCCCATAATCAAATCATGCTCAGTGACCCTGAGAGGATAAAAGAACACCGAACGCCAAAGGCCAATTTGAGATCTCTGCTTGCGATGTCGATGATAAGCAATGAACCCACCAGCAACAATGAAAGTTCCAACAGCAAAAGCTATAGAGATCAGGGCACATGTCAAGGTTGTAAGATCAAAAGAATGGTGTCTTGGCTGGTCATCAGAACAAGCATTGAGTAATCCTTGACCACAAAGTTTAGGATTTCCTTGAAGAAATGAAGCCGGGAGACCTGAAATAAGAGAGTATGGGACTCTACCAGATAGCTGATTAAAGGAAACATTGAAGAGCGCAAGCTTCAAGTTCTGAAGCGCCTGTGGGATTGGACCAGTAAGCTTATTATCAGAAAGATCAAGGTAAGTTAGGACTGGTAATTCACCAAGAGATGGTGGGATATTCCCACTAAGACTGTTGTCTGCCAAAGACAATGACACTAGCTTCCTGCATTTTTTAAGCTCTGGAATTTGACCCGAAAGCAAATTGTGGGAGAGGTTTACTATACTCATAACAGGTGAGTCGCAGAAATTTGGAGGGAGTTCACCATATAAACCATTAAGAGATGCAGAGAATCTATACAAGCTCTTGACTAACCCAAGACCATGAGGAATGATGCTAGTGAAACTGTTGTTATCTATTTGTACTTGCTCCAATTGAGCAGCCTTTGATACTGAATCAGGTATTTCTCCAGAAAATCTATTATTTTCAGCTCTCAAGAGCTTGATTTTGGGTAATGACCATAACCCAATTGGGAAATCGCCAGAAAATAAATTGTTCTGAACTTCAAACCTCTCAAGATTCAAACATTCACTAATGGAGTTGGGTATTGAACCATTAAAGACATTTGTATGAAGGCTGAGGTTTATAAGGCCTTTTCCAGTACAGATGCCATATGGGAATGACCCAGAAAGCCTGTTCTCTGAAACATCAAAAGACACCAAGTTCTTGAGAGAAGACCCTGGTGTCTGAGGAACCGTACCAGTTAAGTTATTCTGGGAAAGGTCTACAAAAGTCAAAGTTTGCAAACCCACAAGAGAATCAGGAAGTTCACCATGAAAACCAGAGCTTTGCAAGAATAATTTCTCAAGCTTCACAAGCTTCCCAATATCAGTAGGAATCTCACTCACCAAGTATGCATTTTGAGACAAATCAAGAACAAGTAGCTCACTTAAATTCCCAAAGATAGAAGGTACACTACCTGAAAGCAAGTTGCTTCCCAGGTTGAGAACTTGGAGTCTGTTCAGTGAGCCAATGCTTTCTGGGATCTTTCCCTCAACATGGTTTTTGCTCAAGTCAAGAACTTTCAAGGAACCAAACTGAGAAATCTGGTTTAGGATTGTACCCCAGATGAGATTGTTGCTGAGATTCAAAGTCTCCAATGAAGTACACTGAGAGAGATGGAGAGGAATGGGTTGGTTGAAGAGATTGTCAGCAAGGTTGAGAATGGACAGATTGGGAAGCTCACAAATTGAAGATGAAATATCACCTGAAAGGTTCAAGCTTGAAAGTTCAGAGAAGTTACAGAGAGTGGAGGTGTGGTTGTGCAAGTAATTCCAGTCCATTGACAATAATGAGTGGCTGAGGTGTTGGACCAGCTTGAGAGAGAGTTTGAAGAGTCTTTAATGGAAGCCTTGAAGATGAGAAGAATGTCTGCCTCAGATAATGCGGAACTGAGTATGAAAAATGTGGAGAGTAGAGAGAGAAGCAAAGGGTATGTGCAGGTTGTAGCCATTGGAGGTGACGCTGAGAGGAGCTTGGTTGTGTTCCCTTCAATCTTTTGATTCTTTTCTATATATCAGCGAAGTGGGAGAGTGTAATAAGACAGAGTATGTCAAGGATTGCTAGGTGTTTAATGGGTTCAAGGGCATATTGGCAAAGATCCAAAAAGGTCATCAATAACTTTTGAGGATTTTCAAAATTTCTTTTTGATTACGGAAAAAAGCCTCACACATTTCTTATGTAATACATAGTTACATACAAATTTTAAGTAAATTCTAAAAACTGCAACCACTCACAAGCTACACAAATCAGTAAGTAGATTTTCTCATTTATAATGGTTTAGGTCTAGGATATCTCCATTTGATTATAAGAAGTTATTGGTTAAGGTACAAATACAGCATGCAAAAATGTAACATTGCATTAAACTAATTCTTTTTCCATTGTAATAAATTGAAGTGAGGAGAAATTATATATAGCTCCAAACCTTGTTGTAACTACAAATAGGTAATTAAACACATACAGAAGTGTTGATTTTTGAGAAATATTTGTATGTGAGATTTATCTCACAATATATATGTAGGTTTTAAATACATGTTGTAAGAGGAATAATAAAGTACAATACTTTTTTCTTATTTTATAATCAAATATATAGGCTTTTATATCTAACTGATTACAATTTAAAGAAAAAGTTGAGCACTTAGATGAGACTATGA